>NW_018164691.1:235858-237388 GCF_001263595.1 Phalaenopsis equestris
ATATCTATATATATATATATATATATATATATATATATTATATCTCTCACGCATGACATGCATGAGGCATGCATCTCTCTCAACTCCCATCTCCATTTATCTCTCTCTCTCCCTCTCCCTCTCTTCCTATATAAACAGCAGCACCACAACCAAAAAAAAAAAAAACGTCATTCCTTCTCCACACACACAACAGCAGCCCCCCTTTCTTCTCCCTCGCCGGAAAACGCCGACGTCGCCGGAAAAGCCGAAACCGAGCTAAATTCTTGCGGACCTCCGACCCGACGCTAAAATCACGTCAAAACAACGCCGCGAGGAGTTAGATAAGCTCAGGAAAACCTACTTATTGCTAATTGAGGACAAACCTCTTCGGCTCAAGTATATCTCTTAAGTTGAAATAATAATCACAAATTTCTCTCCCTTCCAGATCAAAAAATAGATCAGAAAACACTCAAGTATCCGTATGTATATGATCTACTCTTCGAGCTGAACAAAACGAGCGCAAAAACACAAAATTTAGTTGAGAATCGGCGGAGAACTGACTCCGAAAAGTTTTTGCCGTTGGTTTTCCTCCATGCATTGGGGTCTGGCTCGGGGTCCGGCTCCGTGGGCGTCGCGCGAGGGAGGGAGGAGATGAGAAAATTTTCTTTTTATTTTATTATTTTATTTTAAAATTTATAATTAAACTTCAAAATTTCATAACTTTTTATAGAAAACTCCAAAAAATAAAGTAAAAGATTCTATGAACTAAAAAAAAAATGATAATTTTTAAAAACTAAAATCATAATTTTTCATAAAATAAATATTTTTAAATTATTTTTTGAAATTCTGGAGTATTTAAATCATAAAAATTAAAATATAAATGGGAAAAATATGAAATTTGGCAGAAATTTTAAATAACCTTAAGTAAAGCTTCTCTGATTTTTCCAAGATATTTTAGTTTCTCTATATTCGTATTTTGATTTTTGAATGAAACGACACATTTATGTAAATTAAAAATTATAAAAATTATAAAAATTAGAAAACTCTCTCTGATTGAACGTTTAACCATTAATAGAGGTTTAAAAATTTTAAAATCATGTTTAAATAACAGTGGTTTAAAAATTTTAAAATCATGTTTAAAATAATTTTTATAATTAAAACACGTTAATTAGAGTTCAGGTTTAATTTAGGCTAAGTTTACCTAGCCCAAGCTCAACCTAAGTCCAACCTAGCCAATTCTCTTTAGGTCCTGTTAAACCTGATTACAGACTTGGTCAACCAACATAAGAATTGATTCAATCACCCATTAAGTCCAATTTTAGTCATTTAGGTCTTTAGGTCGGCCAGTCTTTAGACCAAGTATAGCCTGAGAAGACTTAACCTTCAGTTGATTCCAATTTGAATAGTTTGACCATTTTAAACTTGAAATTTAAGTCATCCTATCATTTAATTCAGAATAAACTTCTTGGATTTTAAGGTTAGTCAACATGAACTTAGGTTTAGTTTAACCTACATATTAGGTTCATCCTAAACTAAACCTTAATCTTAGGT
>NW_018164691.1:237417-238075 GCF_001263595.1 Phalaenopsis equestris
CAGTATTAACCTAAACTTAACCTAAACCATTAGGATTAGTGATCCTAACCACTAGGATTAGTTAACCGAAACCTTAGGTTAATTAACCCTATATTAATAGGATTGGCTAAGCCTAAACGTTAGATTAGTTAACCCTAAACCAATAGGATTAGCTAGCCTAAACCCTAGGTTAGTTAACCCTAAACTAATAGGATTAGTTAGCCTAAACCCTAGGTTAGTTAACTTTTTACCAATAGGATTAGCTGGCCTAAACCCTAGGTTAGTTAACCCTAAACCAATTAAACTAATAAAATTAGTTAGCCTAAACCCTAGGTTAGTTAACCCTAGTCCAACCCTGATCTTTAAGGCTAAACAAACCTTAATCATAGCTTAGCCTTAAGCTAAACCTACCCCAAACCTAAGGTTAGAACCTAACCCATATGTTGAACATAGAAGAACCATTTAGGTAAAACCTTAAGCCTAAGTTAAACCTGAACCCCTCAACTTGAATATAAAATAAGAAGTAAAACAAAATACATTGGGAGGGGTAAAATTTACATAAAACACATTAAAACTTAAACGTAAACGAAAAACAAATACAACAAGGCTTTAAAGCATGGCTTTGAGGTTAAGTCAGCTTCGAAGTTGTCAACTTCACATAAGTAATAACAAGTGAACA
>NW_018164691.1:238626-251178 GCF_001263595.1 Phalaenopsis equestris
TGCATAGTCCCGATATGCAGCATGTCCTAACTTGTTTTAGGATTCTGAGGTAGTCACTCAACGTAAAACCTCCTATCTTTCTACGCTTTTTGTGTAGACCATCATTACACAAATCTAAGCCCTAATTAATAAAACTGGCAAGAGTTAACTTAAATTAATATCATCTTAAATTGAGCCAAACATTATGATAGTTTGGGGGATTACCAAGAACCTACTCTGGATCTTTAATCTCCCCTACTTTTCTTCCTTTGATTCTTAAAACAAATCTTTCACCTTTGAACCAAGCCCTATTGAAAATTTCACAATCATGTTCGTTGAAAACCCTTCCTTTTGAACTCATGAAAACAAAAGATTCCTGATTTTTATCGAGAGTTTTCTTAAGTGATCTGTTCTCTTAAGATGTATCTTAAGATGTAATTAACTATAGACTATAGTGTCTTGCCCTTATAGGGAACTTAAAAGAACCCTATTTGACTCCCATATTGAATAGGGGAATCTGTCGGTCATCATGCAAACTTGCAGATCAAACAGAAGTCATTTATTTTTATATTTTATTTAATTGAGCTTATTATCATGTAGTGTATTACCTTTCAAGGTGGTACATTACTCGTGATTAACTCAATTATCCAAACTGTAGAAATCAATGGGATCAGTTTGAACCCATTTTCCTTAAATCAAAATACCTAATTTATAAACACTATATTACGCTACTATATCACTATATTACGCTAAATTAAACCCCACCCAACCGCATTGGCGACCAACAGATAGTCAATAGAAAAGTCTTACGACTAGATCCTAGGCTTCTAAGGAAAAAAGACTAGACCTCAACAAAAGTGAGGTCAACAAATGGACCTCAAATAAGTGTGGTGCGTCAGACAAGCACACCTCACGTATTAGCATGGACCAAAGAGATCAACAAAAACCAACAAAACTGCTTAAGACAACATACTCAAAGAAAAATAGAGGAAAAGTGAAGAAGGTTTCCACTGGGGAGTATCAGGTGAATCCTTGATCGAGATCAAAGATTCCAGAACTCTCAATGGTGATTAGAGATTTTACCTTCATAGCGTCAAATTCAAAAGTAAATTTTAAAATTGGCAAAGTCACTTCGTTCTCGCTAACCCTTACATAGGGCCGCCTTATGGATTTATGGAGATAACCATCAGAAAAACTGATGGTCAAGGCAAATATTCGATTCATTTTATTATTTAATTTTGATTTTAATTGCAGATTTAATTTGATTTTGACATTAAGAAATTTCAAAAGTTAAGAATTTTTGGAGAGGCTGGATCGAGCTAGAAAGCACAAGGACTCGCATCCAACTCAAAAGATCGATCGGGGAAAAGAAGCGCTACATTGTGAAGGAAAACTCAAAGGCTTACATCCAACCCAAGATGTAACAACAAGTGTGGAGAGAATGAGAATAAGATTCCTTAATCCATTTAAGCGGGTCTCACACCTATCTCAAAGTGCTTAGAATGACGTTAGAAAGAAAAGCACAGGGACTGACATCTAACCTAAAAGGTGAAGAGCTACATTAGAAAGGAAAGCACAGGGACTCACACCCAACATAAGAGGTAGCAAAAGTTATGAGAAGAGAATTGGATGCTTCACTCCATTTATAGAAGTCTCACACCAATCACAAAGTGCTGAAAATGTCACATTAGGAAGGAAAGCAAGGAACTCACATACAAATTAAGAGGTGACGAGCTACATTGGGAAGAAGAGCACAGGGAGTCACATCCTACCCAAGTGATAGCGGAGGGAATCATAATTTATGTATTGAATTTGAGATGGGAACTAAAATTTAGGTACTAGCCTTGGAATGAGAATCTGAATTTAGGTACCGACCTCAAAAGTTTAAATTTGCTACATTAGGAAGGAAAGCTCGGGGGCTCACATTTAACCCAAGAGGTAGTTGAGGGAATCAGAATTTAGGTTCTGAGCCCGAGATGGGAATTAGAATTTAGGTACCAGCCCCAGAATGAGAATCAGAATTTTTGAACTAACCTCAAGAATTTGAATTTGCTGCATTGGGAAAGAAAGCCCAAGGACTCACATCCAAACCAAGAGGTAGCGGAGGTAATCAGAATTTTGGTACTTACCCCCAGATGGGAAATGAAATTTAGGTACCAACCCCGTAATGAGAATCTAAATTTAGAGACCGACCTCAAGAATTTGAATTTACTACATTGGGAAAGAAAGCTGAGGGACTCACATCCAACCAAAGAGGTAGCGGAGGGAATCAAAATTTAGGTACTATCCCAGAGATGGGAACTGGAATTTAGGTATCAGCCCTGGAATGAGAATCAAAATTTAGGTACCAACCTTAAGAATTTGAATTTGCTACATTGGGAAGGTAAGTTAAAGGACTCAAATATAATCCAAAGGTAGCAGAGGGATTTAGAATTTAGGTACTGACCCCGAGATGAGAACTTGAATTTAGGTACCAGCCCTGGAATAAGAATCAGAAGTTGTGCTCTCTTTAAGGGGGCCTCACACCAATCTCAAAGAGGTTAGTATAGGATTCCTTGATCAATTTAAGAGGGTCTCACACCTATCTCAAAGAGGTGAGAATAGGAAGCCTTGGTTCATTTAAGGGGCTCACTCCTATCTTAAAGGATGATAATCGGAATTTAGGTACTGATCCCAAGAGCATTGTGAGTGTGGAGAAGTCGTGGAAAGAGTCAGAATTTAGGTATTGATCCGAAGAGCATTGTGAGTGTGGAGAACTCGTGAAAAGAGTGAGAAAGTTTGTGAGATTTCATGTAGAGTGTGAGACTTGTGAGAACGGAAGTTGTGGAAATTTTTGCAAAGAACGTGGAATGTGTGTGAAGAATGTGGAATGTGTGTGAAGAACATGGAATGTGTGAAATTTATAGTGAATTTGTTTACCTTTTTTATAACTTTCTCTTATTGTTAGAAAATTTTCCAAATTTAATGTTCTTTTATTTTCCTTTAACTTTTATTTTTAATTTCATTTATTATCAAACTTTTTTTGTATCATTCTTTGTTCGTTACAATTTGGGACGAACGTATAGCCCTGCGGCTTTCTATCAATCACGCAAACAAGATAATTTAATAACAACTCCTGAAATAAAAAAAAAAAAAATCATTGATTCTTCATTGAACATGTAGTACAACCGATCAAATACTGAACGATATCTAAAATATCAGAGTTAACATCAGTGTAGAAGCTGTCATTTTATGTATAATATCATCTCTAATTTGACGCTGTATAAAAGTAGCAACCATTTGTTTGTCTTCTGAGATCATCTCGTGATCAAGCTAACCTTCTAAGCCACCCTACAAAACTAAAGTCCCTTTGCGTATACTTAGAGGTGCAGCTAAAGTTGAAGCTAAAGTTGAAAACAAATTTCTCCAGTTTGAAGAGGTAGAAGTGTTTGAAAACTCTCCCCTTCTTCTTGCGTATACTTAGAGGTGCAGCTATCTCACACCTCGTACGGGCATAGTCCCTCCAAATTTGAGTGGGGCTGAAATGCATATGACACTTTACTATCTCCATTATTCGTAATGTAATTGAGATGCTATGATGTAGATCTTCAGGAATGCAGTGTTTTGCTCGGTCTACTCCAATTCCCTTCAAAATTAGAACCGAACCAACTGACAACATAATCTCAATCGAGCTTTGGAATTCTCCAGGGTCGATGATTTGTATCTCTTTCCGAAACTGAATATTGCTTTGGCTCATGAATGAAACTGTACAGAATGGTCTGAAGAAGTCATGGTGGTCGATGTGGGGAGGAATGTACTCTCCTTCCTCGTAAATGTTGACGGTGCAACTATTCAAAATACAATTGCTGGTAAAATATTTCATTCTACCATTCTCTTAATCATTCTCTTTACCATGGACGACATGAGATCCACCTTGTCATTTCTCAAAATTTCCAGGGGGGTTCACGTGCCAGTCATTTGAAATTTTATAATAACAGCCATATTGGATGGTGATTATGCTTTTTTCACGCATCTATTTCTACAGCTCCGAATGTGTCTACTTCTTTAACAGTCCAGCTCTGCCTCATCCTATAGATTGAATGAACAATCGAGGATCCTCTCTTAAAATACCCCAGTGTGTAACGTGAAGATATTAACAAAGTTTCCTTGAATTTCCTTATAATACTCAAATTCTCATTTTCAGACACTACATATCTTTCTCAGCTTGGACCTGAGAATCTTTTACAAATGTCGAGGTTGTTCCTATAACTCAGCCTCTAAAGTAATCCATGGCTGTCTTGGCACTACAAAAAATGTTATGTATGGCTCTACATCTGGATGCTCTTCACTTCTTAACATCATGGAGACATTTGTATATTCTTCAAACATCTCGTAAAGCTCTCGGTGTAGAACATTACACTATGGGCACTCCGTGAATGCTCTTACTAACATTGTCTGTCTTGGTATTTCTTCATTACATTTTGGGCATCCCATGCAAATTTCATCGGGGATCTCTGACGATTTAGGCTCTACAAAGATCACTAGCTCATCCTCTGTAATGGGAGGACTGGTGGAAGTCTCCCTCAAAGTCAGGTCGTAAACTTCTTACTCATGAATATGAGTGAGCTTCGCGTCTGCCTCTTAGGCACTTTTTCTTTCCAATTGGTTTAAGTTTCTGTGTTTGTGACGGTTGGCATCTGTGAGTTGTGTCCTTCTTAATGGAGCATCTGGGACTCTCTCTACAGTAGTAGCGACTAAGTCTCTTGTTGGTGTTGTTATCATGGACTATAGGTTACCAACCTTTCCATCGGGTACTGTGTATCTTGAACTTTTTCTGCCTTCTTCCTTTCAACATAAAGTCTTCTTTAGTGTTGATTCTTAGCAATGACTATAGCCTTTCTGTTTCTCAGTGGCTAACTATGGGCCCTCATTGTCTACATTGACTTGGCCATAATCCAAGTTGAAATTTATGATGCCACCCTTGGTTACCTTCTTTCGTCAAGTGCGAGACTCAAGCCGCCATTAAAAGAAAAGATCAACCTCTGTCCCAACATTTTCCTGCAGAAAAAAGGAAAACATCAGCACGTTGAAATTCAAAATGAATAAGAATAGTAACATATAATTATTAAGTGGATTCTAAGTTATACACGTGCAAGAATTTTTTTTATTACACTTTGCGAAGTTCAAAATTTAAATGAAAAATTCAGATGTGAAAATTTAAATTTTATTTTATTAAAATTAATTTTATTAAAAATCTTTGGACTTAGTCACAGACACTGGCCAAATAACCATTCTCAGAAAAAGTATAACTTTCAAAATTCATTCTAGAGAACATCAGGTTGCGTAATATTTCTTTAAATATCGTACATTGATCGGTAGCGTAGGCCTCTCGCCTTAGGAATCCACTTGCTGGTAAGATCCTATTGAATAGACCTTCTGTACAATGAACGGTCCCTCCCAAGTAGGATAAACCTTCTCACCTATCTTGTGACATGCAAATATAGGTCTTTTCAGAGCAAGTACGAGATCACCAACTTTGAACATTTTTGGGCGGACCAGTTCATCGTGGGTTTGGATCATTATTGTCAGGTAAAGTTTCAAACGCTGTTGCGCTTGTAACTGCTTTCCTTCAAGACTCTCCATTTCCACAAGTCTGAGATTGACATCCTCTACTATTATAATTTGGTTGGCAACGGTGACTCTGAGAGAAGGTGGCTGAGCCTCCAACAATAGTACTGCCTCAGACCCGTACATGAGCGCATATGGTGTAGATCGAGTAGGAGTTCTGAATGATGTCTTTTAGGCCCAAAAAGCTTCTAACAACTTCTCGTGTCATCCTCTTTTATTAACATATAGTGTTTTCTTTAAAATTTACACGAGTGTCTTATTAAAAGCTTCGACTAAGATGTTCACCTTGGGTTAGTAGATTGTAGTGTACCTCCAATCTATCCCATGTCGTTTGACGAATTTGTTGATCTTGGTGCTCTTGAAAGTTGACCCGTGGTCTGAAATAACTCTGCGTGACACACTGAAATGGTAGACCATCTGATTTCTGAGGAATTAAAGAACATGCTGCGCTGTGATTTCTCGTAAAGGTACTGCCTCCATCCATTTGAAGAAGTAATATGTGGCTGCGAGAATAAATATGTGTCCATTAGAAGATGGAGGGTCTTGACCTCACTTTTGATTAAGGTCTAGTCTTTCCTCTTTAGTAGCCTAGGGTTTAGCCATAGGAATTTCATGTTGAATATTCCTAAAGGACTAGAAAAGGAACCCTTACGATTAGAAATCCTAAACTCTTATTTGCTCAACTCGAATTTTCACATATTGATCCTAACCTCTAGCTCTTAGTAGGTGGGGTCAATATGGGGGAGCTCAAGAGGAGTCCCAATAGGGCTATTTGGCCTTAAGGTTAACCCTCTGGTGGTGTGATCTTGGTTGGTCTCATACACACACTTGCACATTACACTTCCACTCACTATCCTAAACCCAAAACTGCTTAACTTTGATCCCTTGACCCTTTGGAGACCCATATAGATGGTCCCCTAGACCCATTAGCCCTAAGCTGGGGCTTAGCTAGGACTAGCATATGTAGGACCCAAAGTAGGGAATTCTATTAGGCCATGGCTCAAGTAGGGTGATTGATACTCTAATTTTACCAAAATACCCAACATAATCTTTTCCTCTCAAATCTACCTAAATCACCAAACTACCCTTGAAACCCCAAAATTCCAAAAAATAGCCAAAATACCCAACTTTGTTAAAAAATTATCTCAAACCATTTGAAACTACCCAAATTACACAAAATACCCTAAAATTTTTAAAATTACCAAAATACCCGTGATTTTGGTTAAAATTACCAAAACACCCTTGGTGACCCCAATTATCCCAAAACCTTCCGAATCATTTTTAATGTCCCCAAAATTAATTTGGACTGCTCCATTGAGCTCAATTTGACAAACTTAACGTATTTTGACCAAAAGCCTCAAATTGCCTTTAAAGGCTCAATTACCCCAATTCACCCCCAATGTCCTTGATTGAAACCAAATCCAAGCCTAGCTGACCCACAATTTGATCCAATTTCAACCTAAATCACAAAGCCACAATTTGACCCAAAACTAAAATCTCACCCAATTGAACCCCCAAATCTATTCAATTACCCTAATTCTACATCAAAAAATCTTCAAAACACTTCCTCATATCAAATTGAACCTTTAATTTTCCTTTTTCAAGCCTTAATTTCACTTAAAATCAACTTGGACCAAAACCCCTAATTTTTCCCCAAATTAGCCATGTCTGGAAATTTCATCAATTTGAACCATATACCCCTAAAATTTCCACTCAATTGATATCCAAAACTCTTCATGACAATTATTGGGACCAATTTGAACCATTAATTGGGCCTTAGACAGACTCTAGCCTAACTCAAACCCAAATATAATCCAACACCCCCAAAATTGACCATGAGTCAAAATCTTTCAAATTGAACTTCCAAATCAATTCAAAATCACTCCAAATCTTTTCTAAATTGCTTGTGACAATCATCTACATCATTTTGATCAATCAATTGAGTCTAATTACATGATTAACCCAACCTAAACCCAACTTCAAGCCAAATTACCCAAAATTGAACCCATGCACTAAAATTGACCAAACCAAGCCAAAGTGATCAAACTAAACCACTACAACCATCATTTGGACTCTAGTGACCAGGCTAGACCCACCTAGCCCACCCTACATGAGCAATGGACCAATGGTCACTTGATTTAGGGTATTTCACCCCATTTTTGGCCTAAACTTGACATATCTTCCTCATCATTGCTTAACCTTGGGAGTTAATCATAATAAACTAGCCACCCCTTGGCCTCTCTGAGCCCATAAAGGACATAACCATGACCGAACACCACCTCAGCCTCTAGAAACAGCCAGCCCAAGTGAGGCCCAAGTGGCCAAAACCCAAAATTAAACTTCTCTCAGTTAGCTAAGTTCTATTTTCCATCAGAGCTTTTTTTCTCTCCACCTCTGCAAGCCATTGCACCGACCAACTGACCATGGTTATAAAATGACCCCTTCATGGCCAAAGGGGAGGGTGCTGGAAACCTAGGGGAAACTTTGGCAAAATCTCACAAGAGCTTCTCCAAATCTTCCTAAGTGCAATCCCATTGTTCTCCAGCCATAAATCCCATTGTCAAGAGCCAATTTCCCTACTAAATTCTCTGTCAAAACAAGGACATATTTCTCCACTCCACCATAGTGAACTAAACATCAATTAAACTTGCACCAACCATCCCCTAAGTGAGACCAACCATCCCCTAAATCGGCCTTTATCAAAATCACACCTAAATAATTCAACATAACCCAGGAACTCATCTACAGGCTCGTTAGAATCCTCCGAAGCTTCTGCAACCATCTGATCGAGGCCTCCCGTCTCAAACAAAGGTAATGAGCTCTCTCCTCAAGCCATGCTTAATTTGATTCTCCATACCTATATACTGTATTTCATGCACAATTAACCATATATATAGGTTCGTCTTGAGTGGATGTATGTGTAGGAACAAACCCCTTGTTATTTGGTTGAGTATCGAGAGAGATATTAAGGTTTGAAGTTTAACAATTCTCGGGTTAGGGAGATCAGGGACGATGAAAGGATGTCGTTCGTTTTCATGTTTATTCAATGGACGATCGTGATGGAGCTGGATAAGGAGATGGTAAGTGAATCGTGGGATGCATGGCACTGAGGTGGCTGGCAGAGTCGAATGGCGGAGCGGCGTGTGACTTTTCGCAGCCACCGTAGGATGAGCTGGATAAGTAGATAATTAGGCTTTTTTCTTGATTTATTTAAATGCTAGAACTTTGAAAATTCATAACTTTTCATAGAGAAATCATAAAAATAAATTAAAAATTCTCTCTTACTTAGTGAATAGAGGAGAATAATATGAACTAAAAATAAAAATTATTTATTGAGTCTTTGATTTTTAAATAATTAAATACTCTCTATGGTATTTTAATTTATTGTGATTAAATATTGCTCACAATGGTATGAGATTGTTAGAGCTTGTTCCTCATGATAGAGGGGAGATTCTCTAATTTTTTCAAGGTCAGAGAGCATCTCTTTGTTTCTAACCCTATTTTTCAAATTTGGATGACTATTTTGGCTTAAAATAATTATATAAATTAAAGTATCACTTAGAAAATTATGGGATAAATGTTAGTATGTTCCCTATGGTTAGAGGAACTTAGGCAAATTATTAGAATGGTTTGAATATGTTTGTATATTTCTATAGCTAATTAAATGTTTATTACTTGTATTAATTTATTTAAATTAAATAATAATAATAAATTAATTAAATCAATTCGACATTATGTAATAAACTCTTGTTGACTTACTGTAAAATTTTTAAATTATTTGATTAAGTTTGAGTACTAAAGTTGATTTTATGAGAAAAATTATTTTTTTGTACAAAAAAAATTATATTAAATTAAATACACCTAGAAAAATTATGAAAAGTGATTTTCTGAGTTCCTTTCGATCAGTGGCACTAAGGAATAATACAAATTATTTTTGAGAAAATATTTCATTTTTGAACTATATTTTAAATTAAAAAAATAAAAAAAATAATTAAAAAATTCCAAAAATATAAAAAGTATTTTGAAAGGTGCCTAATGGTTTCTTGATCACATGGGACTCATTAAAATAATTTTCCCAATTTTTCTAAATTAAAAATAAATTTTTAAAGTCCTAAAATGTATTTTTTATTTCTTATTAAAATAATTATAATAAATAAATTAAAAATCATAAAAATATAAGATTTATTTCTCTGAGTTCCTTAGACTCAGAGAGATTTAATAAAAAACATAAAAAATAATTTTTTAATTAAAACATATTTTTCATTTAATTAAATTACTAAAAAATCAATAAATAATTATAAAATTAAATTAAAATTTAATTCAAAAAATCATGGAATTTTGCCTAAGTTTTTCTCTGACCCAGTTGAATCTCTAATATTCTTTCCATAAACCAAAAATTTTATTTTGATTGATTAAATAAATTAATATTGAAAATCTTATTTTCTGAGTTAAGATAATTATTTGAATTAAATTAAATTTTGAAAAACACATTCTCTCCCCTGTTGTTTTAATTGCCCCATGGATAGGGTTTTCAAAAATTTTCAAAGTCATTTGATTTATGCTTAATGAGTTATGAGGTGGAGAGCACCAAGGAGAAAATAGTCATTTTAGATTCTTGTGCCATAAAAAAAATTTAGGATCAATCAAAGGAAAAATTGGGTAATTTTGAACTTAATGAATATTCTTGGATGATTGAAACATGATGGGATAATAGGCAGAAACTAATCTACCACCTTTCCATAATAAGAACAAAATTATAATTTTCTAAATTATCGGGACTTGGAAGTTAAGCAAAATTAGATGATTCTAAAGTGATGGGCTTAGGCTAGGAGAATGATGATTCATTTATTTTAAGCCCACAATTTATGATAATATGATATTTCAATAAGGGTATGCATCACCTAAATTAAACTTTTAATAATTGCACATTCTCCCATTGAGATTGTTAAGGGGCTTGGTAGTGATCTAGGCTTGATCTTTAAACATATTTGATGGGATTTAGAAAGGTAACATGATTGATGATAAATACTTCTAAACACTACATTAGGGGCATCCACCTTTAGTGGTGGGGACAAAATCTTTAATGACTTAAACCTGCCTTAGAAGCATCCACCTACATAACTCTTAAAGGAAATATCAAGTGATGAATTGAATACTCTGTCCTTGGGATAATTAAAATGTCAAAGGTCACCAAGTGTCGGGGTAAATTTTTTAACTCGGCCTTGGATGATTAATGGCAGGATATGATAAGTTCAAAATTAACTCAAAATGTTTCAAGAGATATTTAAAGCAGTTCAGAGTCATTCCCTGAACACTTTGGAATCTCTTGGATTTTTTGATAGACAAATTGAACTTGCTATATTTTGTTCTAAAATTATCCACTAAGATCTTTTGAGACTCAATAAGTCATAGTTTAGAGTCTGTTAGATACACCTTCATCTACTCTTGAAATTTATTTAAATTTCTGTAAAATTATATATATTTTGCAACAGCTAATCTTTCAGCTGGAATGCCGAGAAGATGATAGGTACGCTTTAACAGTGTTATTTAATTTCTATCATTTTACTTCTTACAATCTACTTTTGTTGCAAAATATTATAACTGTTTGGTTGTGCACCTTACTTTATTTGCAAAAATCAAAACAACTTTTCAAAAATTAATCAACATTATCAAAAATCTAAAACAAATTCTTTCAAAGGTAACCATAAAAATTTCAAAATGTCACTAAACTTAAAATGTCATTTTGAATTTATGGGAGTCCCTCAGAGGAGGTAACCCACGGTTGCTAACGATATCTCCACGGTTTAAATAAGTGTAACAACTTTTTTAAGCTAAGTAAATTCAAAAGAAAATAGTGATATGATACACCTAAAATATAGTGTTTTTAGACACATTTTTATAACTATTTTTGAGATATTGCACTTTAATGGAAGATATTTTTCATGTTTTTCTTTCAGATACAAGTAAAAAAGGTGAACCTTTGATCATTGTGGGACCTTCGAGTATATTGACTAGCTAATTTGAAAAAGGATCAAATTTGGAGCAAAAAGATGAAAAATGTGCAAAAGAGTTTTGGCGCCTAAGCGCGAGATCCAATGCTTAAGTGCCAATTAAACAGAGAAGGCAGTTAAACAGAGAAGACCGCACATAAGCGCCAGAGGCCCCATGCTTAAGTGCTAGTGGAAGTTATTGGATAAGTAAATTCAGTTTTTATGAATTTTGAAGAGTTTTTTGAGGCACTCATTGACTTAATATGTGGTTATAACCACCATGGACGAAAATTATCACGAAAGGATGCATCTCTTGGGAAAATACATTGAATCAAGACACATTTTTAAAGAAAAACCGAGGCACCTTTTGGAAAATTATAAAAGAATGAATAGAGGACTTGAAAAGAGTCCTAAAAATATTGGAAAGTTTTGAAAGTTCTTAAATTGGGGAGTTAGTTGGAGAGATTTTCAGGCTCCACTTTTATTTTATCCTTTTTGTTATTTTATTTTGAGTCATTGTAAAAGAGAAGAGATTCAAAGGAACTTCAAGAGTTTGGTGGGGGACTTGAGATAAGTTTTTATCTTTTAATGTAGACTACATTTGGTTTTAATGTAAACTACATTTGGTTTTAATTGAGACTTGTTGTTGGTTTGACAATGATTTCTACTTTTAAACTAAAGTGTGGTTTTGTTTTCTCCATGGATTCTGAGTAGTTTTCTTTATATTTTTTCTTAAAAAGATAAGTAATTAAGTTTTGGATGCAAGTTGTGGAGAGTATTGATCTTTAATGATGGAAGAAGTTGTGATGATTTAAATCCATGCACTTCATTTACTTCTTGATTTGGCCGATCCAGTTGTTAAAGTTTGCTGTGAGAACATGTAAGTGTCGGGCTGATATTATCTCAGTCAACAATTGGAAAGAATCACATGAGGGTGTATGAATGAGAATGTAGTTCATATGATTGAGTGCAGATA
>NW_018164691.1:251191-267850 GCF_001263595.1 Phalaenopsis equestris
AAAAAATAAATAGGAAAATATTCATTGAAGGGTGTAGAGCTGGAGGACTTTAAAGTAACAGGTTAAAGCCCCCAACTTTTTTTATTATTTTAAGTTCTGATATGAGATGTTAGCCTTCAGGTGGAGGGAATCATTGGAACTTTAGAGTGAGAGCTAGTATCTTTCCTGCCTAGCCGGTCTTTAGAACTATTCAAACTTTAAATTAGCCAATAAAGAATATTATTGCTCCTATTTGGCACAACATAATTTGCGTACTTCCACAACAGAATTCCTATACTTGTTACTGATTCATGATAAGAAGAAAGATATTTTCATATTTAGTGCTTTTCTTCTACAAATACTCTAGTTTCTTTTTAAATTATTACTGTTTTTATCAAAATATAAAAAAATACAAAAAAATATTTAAATTTTCTTTACTACAAAAACATCTTTAGTTTAAATATTTGTCCTTTTAAAAATAGAAAGTTTTTGAAAAAGTGCATATTGCATATCTTCCTTGTGGGTTTGATATTCAGGTCTTAATGAAAAAGTCCTATATTACTTGATAACGATACGTATACTTACGTAGTATCCCAATATATATAAATTAAAAGTTAAATTCTTATTTTTCTTCAAGATCAAGTTTTTGGTTTTGTTTCAAAATAAGGAAATATAAGTGAAATAAATCTGAATTATTATTGTACTGTGCATATTAGCAGTATTTCGGGATCATGATACTGAAATGAGGGAACCGTGGGATCATAACCATTGTCACTCTAAAACTTTAACCCCCACTTTGATTGAACTTTAAACTTGTGATTTAAAACATTAAACCCTTAGACTTTAAGACTGATACTTCATCAAGGAGCTTGGTGCCAACTTTGTGGGCAACCTTCTACAACAGCAATCTACAATAACACTAAGATCTACAACAACATGAGGATCTACAACAGCACATCTTTCCTTGAAAATAAACAAAAAGCCATAGGACTTTAAGGTTGTCCGCCTAGTGCGACATAAATCCTTAACTCCCTTTTTAGGCCTTTGTACGGCTCTGTTGTATAATTTAAGCCCTAATTTTTTTGGGATTCTGAGGTTGTCGTTCATCACGACCTAAATCCTCGCATCTTCCAGGCTATTTGTGCGATCGTATATAATTGTAAGCCCTAATTATATATAAATGTAAGCCCTAATTAATAAAATTGGCAGGACAAAATATTCAATAATTCTTCTCTCCAAAACTGAAGTCAAACTGTATGATAGCTTGTGAAGTCATTGAGATTTTCCTTAGGATCCATGACATCCCCTAGTTCTTCTTCCTCTGGATTCTATAAGATGTTCCAAATTTGAGTCATTCCCCTTTCATACCTCTTTGTTTGATCTTTTGAAAAGTCCTATCCCTTTGAATTCCCCCTGATTTTTATTGAGAGTTTTCTTAGGTGACATCAGTTATCTAAGATATATTTAACTATAGGGGCTTTCCCCTATAGGAAATTCTTAAAAACCCAGCTTAATATAAACCCTATTTAATTATTTTTTATTAAATAGGGGAACATTTCGGTCAATACAAAAAATGATATTTTTGCAGACTTAAACGGATGTCATAAATTCTTTAGTTTACTTAATCGAGCCTCACTGGTAAGTAGTGTGTCTACCCTTCGGGAGAGATGCATTGCTTGCGGTGTTAGGCTCATTTATTTAAACTACTGAGGATATGAGATTGGTTTGGCCTTGTATTTTCAAAACTTAAAATATTATGTTTCAAAATTACACCATTCCGACAATCAAAAACTTTGAATTTGGCGAACGACACTTCTGGCGACTCCGCTGGGGACTAGTTTCTGTCTCCATTTAAATTTGAGAATCTTGTTTTCATACACCGGTAATGTGTCCATGTCCCTTATGGACCAGATTACCCTTCTTCCATTGGCATGCTTCACCCATTTCTTTCATGGGTAAGTATGATCAACTCTTTTAGACTTCAGGACAGTCTATTCAACCACCTTTGAATAGAGAGGTTCAAGAGTTCATTAGGACTTTTAATCTTTGTGTGGGGTCAAACTTCCAATAGGTGTGTTGTCGGGCTAGTTTCATCTAGACATTGTGCGTTGTGAAGTAGATCCCGCACTGGGTCCTAAACTTCACTTTCCCTTTTGAGTTTGGTTTGTTATTTTGCAAATAAAATCAAATTTTATCGTTTGCTTGATTTATTTGAACCTTTTTAATTAATTAAATTCCTCTACTTTTAATTTACTTTATTAAATTTTAAAGTCTTCACCAACTAAAATTAAATAAAGACTCGCCTAGTCTACAGACCGGCCTTTGTTAATTTTTAGTGTTTGCACTAAAATTACAAGGTATTTGCCAAATAACTAACCCCATAGCTTTCCTTTTGAAGCTACTGAATTGGCGTTCCCAATGCTAACTTTCTCTTGCAACTTGCCAACTAGTCGCGATGCTCGCAATGTCACTCCCACCATCAAGTTTGGAGCCGGATTCAACGAACTCAAAGTTGTACTTGGAAAGGCTCTGTTTGTGGTTGTGGAAGTTGCCACTTTGAAAGTAAAGGAGCTGTCTGTTGAATTCAACCTGAACTATCCTGAAGATTTCCCTTCCTGCAAGAAGGTGAAAACTACTGCTGCCTCGACACCTATTAAGTTCGTTGTTCCCTTTTCTGGCAAAGGAAAAGAGGTTATGATTGTTGAAGATCTAGTTCGAGGATTTACTGCCCCACCATCAGTGTTTGAAATTTGATCTAGCTTGAAGTCTGTGTCATTAACCAGATCTCAAAGAAGGAATCATAGTCGAAGGATTCAGAAGGCTGGTAAGGCCCAAATTCCAAAAAGGTATATGTTGATGAGTTTCCTCACCAAGAGGAACTTAGATTGCCTGAGACCTCTCCACTTCTGCGTGGGAGTTGGTTCCACCCATTAATGGATACTAATGCGTATGAGAGTATTCAGAAAATTGCTGCTACCTTACCGTTGCATCATGATCGTGATGAGGAGAAGGAGAAACCCACTCATATCACCAAAGTTCGTACAATATTCCAAAGGCTGGACGTTAAAGAAGGATGTTCAGTGGTTGAACTACTTAAGTGAGTGGTATGTATAGTGTCTCCTCAGAAGAAGAAAGAAATTTTGAAAGATGTCTGAGCTGCTTGACAGTCTCAAAGATCTGGAGAAGTTTTGCCATCTTGCATTCCCGTCAAATTTTACTTAGGAAGTCAAGTTGATACTACCGTCATCACTACTAAGTTTTGTTTCCAAGGTCTGTCATACATCGACCGGTCAAGTCATGTCTGGGTCCGAGGATATCATCAGTTGTTGCTCATAAGACTGCCCCAAAGAAGGAGCAAATAAAGAAGTCACCCGATACTATATTTTCTCTGCACCGTGGGGAGCATGCCTCTCTCTATGACACCGATGCCTCTGTTGAGACACCCTATCTCGTAACGTCACCGTCGAAATAGAAGGTATGGGTACCCAAGGTTGCCGTACCAATACAGTTTAATGAGCCCTTAGGACAAGATTGTGGAATGACGCAAGTGTCTAAAGTATTAGACATCGTTGCAGCTATTGCTACCGAGTTTGATGAATAAGTGAAGATATTCAGGAAAGTCCTCTAGATCTCAAAATAGTTCAAAAAGCGATAATTGAAGAAAAATTTTAAAAGCTCAGGGCTAAGATTTCTGAGTTAGCTAAAGAGCATGGAGTGGTCGTTGATGATGATGAAGATTTTGACTTTAACAATTTTCTTGATGAGGACTTTATGGATATTCATGTCATCGAGACTAGAGTCATCGTATCTGTGCGTGATGCCCAGCCTCTTCTTGAAGGGAACACCATAGACAATTTGCGTAGAGTTGTTCTGCTAAAAGATGAGAAAATTAGTCACATGGAGAAGAGAATGAAAGAGATGGCTACCGCCATGGCCTCCATAGCTACAATTGATGGACAATCACAATCACAACAGTTAGCTTCTTCAAAAGTTGATGCAATTGGATTTAGTGTGTTAATTTTGCAAATATTTTTCAATATTATCAAATTCACACAACATATACAATAACAAATATGCAAATTAATCCCAACAAAAAAAACTTCAGTTAACATAGTTTTATCTTTTAAAAATCCTTAAACTATCAAATCCCCTTTAATGATAATGCAACTATACGTATTGCTCAAGTAATAACGGGCACTAATGGAGTCATAGATATCAAGCTCACAGGAAAGTTGGAAATGCTTATATGTAATTTTTAAGATTATAACACAAAGTATAATTTTTAAAACTACAAAAAGTAGTGTTCTAAATTTGAATATTAAGTACAAGTGAATGTAATTAAAATAAAGTTGAAAGACAAAGTTTACTAAACTAAATGATAATCTTTCAAAAGTAAACTTACAAAAACTAACAAAGTTTTTTTTGATGGAAAGTTCAAATTTAAGAAAGCATCATTTCCCTTTACAATAAGTATATAAGATTGTGAAGAAATTTTGTGAAGAAATTAAAATTATTTGAAAATATATATAAAAACTGTTTTGTGCTAAAAAGAGTAATCCTATTATTTAACCTCTTCCGTGGGCATAAAGAATATTGGCTAATTCAGAGTTTGGTCCCTAACTTTGTGGTTAGGCTGGGAGGATAACAGCTGCCATTCCAGAGCTCCCACTACTCCCTCACCTGAGGGCTAATAATCTCACATTAGTTTCCAATCAACTGAAGCAAATTGGGGATTTTAATATGTCACCTTAAAATCTCCAATTCTGTATCCAAAAAAGTATATTTCCCTATTTATTTGCACCCAACTCCATGGATGAAATACTCTTCCATGAAATCAAATGTGATTCTCTCCATATTCTAGAAATCATAGCCCTTTTGGAACAAATGTTTCTAAACCAGATCAAAAAATAAATGTAGATCGAAGTTCAAATCATCACAAATTATTGACATTAAAAACCATATAAAATAAAATCACTTCTTCACAAAACCATATCTCAAAGTAGGGAGAAGGATAAAGAAGACTACTCAAAATTCATGAGAAGGGTACGATAAACACAGATTTCGTGTATAAAAATAAGTTTACAAAATAAAAGAAATAAAAGACATAACTTATCTCACAATCCTTTCCAAGCAAATCCCTAGAAGTTCTCTCCAAACCTTTCTCTCTTTACAAGCACTCTTAATTCTCACTTAGAAGTTTAATGAAGAAGAAATCTCTTACCTTCCCTCTCCTCTTACAATCCTTGAAGAAAATATCCATGCCCTTGAGTTTCTCTCTCTCTCTATCTCTTCTTGTCGCTTCCTTTGCATGCCACTCCAACTCTCTTCAAGCCCTAAACTTCTCTCTCTTTTATCAAAGGCTTCCTCCTGATCCTAATTTTCTATATTGATAGTTTTAAAATGCGATTGATGTGATTATATGATTAATTTTCTTAATAGTTATTCTTAATTTACAACGGTGCCAAAAACTTGATCCAAAGCAAAAGCTAGGTAAACTTGTCACTATGAAGAAATTAAGAATGCAGTTATAATATTTCAATATGGGATACTACGCAAGTATACGTACCACTATCAAGTAATATAGAGTTTTTTGATTAAGTCCCGAATATCGAACCCACGAGAAAGATTAGTTTTAGATAACAAAATACTTAGCAATATATATTCTTACACAAACTTAAGATGCTATAATAGGAATAAAAGTTTGATTCTTTGTGTGATTTATTATAATTGAAAATAAAGTGAGCAACTATTTAACTTAATTAAAATACTTGCAACACTTACAAGATGAATTCAATATAACTAAAATATCTTTTTCCTTATCATGAAACATTGAAATTTAGCTGTGGAAGTATGCTTAATATGTTATGCCAAATAGGAGCAATAATATTCTTTACCCTTACTAGAGATACTATAAAGAACATTGGTTAATCTATAGTTTGAATAGTCTTGAAGACTGGCTAGGCAAGGAAGATACTAGCTCTCACTCTAGAGTTCCCTCTTCTTCCTCCACATGGCGGCTAACATCTTGTATCAAAACCTAAAATTATAAATCCAATTGGGGGCTTTAGCGTGTCACTCTATAGTTCCCTAATTCTACACCCTTGAAAATATACTTCCCTATTTATTTGCACTCAACCCCATGAACTACATTCTCATTCATGAAATCAATATGTGATTCTAACCATTTTTTGAATAAGACAATACCATCTCAGATCATACATGTTCTCACAACAGGTTTTAACATCGTAACTGGCCAAATCAAGAAGTAAATGAAGTGCAAGGTCTTGATTCACCACAACTTTTTTCAACATTGAAGTCTAATACTTCACACAACTTTCTTTTAACATTTAATCACTTATCATTTTAAGAAAAAAGATAAGAAAAAATACTCAAAATCCATGGAGAAAATACAACCACACATGAGTTTAAAAGTAGAAATCATGCAGAAAAATAAGAAATCTAAATTAAAAATTAAGTGCAGTCACAAAGATAAACAATAATCTCAAATTCTCTCCACAAAATTTCTTGAAGTTCCTTTGAATTCTCTTTCGTCTCTCGCAATACAAACTAATACTTAAAATAAAATAAAATAAAGTAAAGGTGGCCGGCGGCTGTGGCAGTTGTTAATTTTTGTGGTTGGTTGCTGGCTTCTTTTGGAAAATCTAAATCTTTTCTTATAAAATTCCAAGGGGTGCCTTGGTGTCTCTTCAAAAAGGAGTCTCCATTCAATGAATCTTCTAGAAGTTGCCTCCTCATAAGCCAATTGAAAAGTCAATTGTATGAATTTTCGTGTCCATGGGCTATTTTCCACATTTTTATCGAGGGTTGCTTCAAACACTTCTTAAAAGATCCAATCCAATTAAATAAATCTTCAATAGAACTGTAAATCAAACTAAGCATCATCTTCCTCATCACAATCATCACTACGCCAAGCAGATGTAGGCTTATATGGTGGATATCGAGGGTACTGAGGAAATACTACATCTCGGTTACCTTTATTGAGATGCTCCATAACTGTGTGGTATTCCTCCTCATAATCACTTTTTTTTCTCATATACCCATCCATATGCTCTGCAAAATGCTCTAAATTTTCCACTTTTCAATGATATAAGTAACATTATTCAATATTATTTCCATAAGCTATGACTGAGTATCAGAACTAGAAGTCTGACCTAGTGATGTAGAAGCATGTGAAGTAGAGGCAGCAGAACTATTGAAGAATCCACCCTTCCAACCAAAAATAGAATAATGTGAATAAGTCTTCACATTAACATTGGTAATGGGCATCAGTGGCTATAATATCTCCTCCCAGCTATCATATCTAACACCAGCCTGCACACTTAACTAAAAGATCAAGGATGTAAATATTAAACCTGTGATAGTAGCAGCAATGGCATAATTGGTAATAACTCCATAAATCAATCCTCCAATATCAATCGGCTTGGACTGTTGAATACAATAGTTCAAGGTTTTGAATACAATAGTTCAAGGTTGCAATAGTTCAAGGTTGCTATCTCTTGAGTCAATTCACTCAGATGATTTGTAGGTAGCAGATGGGCAGAGATAAAATAATGCCATGCCTTTGCATTGGAATCCAACTTTGAGGCAGAAAAATTTACCCTTCTTTCATTTATAGTCTTCCATAATCCTCTCCCAACAGTTAAAGATGATATAATCTCATCTAGCTTCTCCTCAGTAGGACTATAGTTTCTCCTCAATCTAGCTTCTCCTCAGTAGGACTATAGTTTGCATAAAAACACAAAGTACTAGGAGGCAAATGGTAAAACTAATTAATTAGCTCAAGAGAAAATGGTAATGTCTTCCTTCGTACTATGACTCCTTCCTCATCAACCTCCGAGAGAATAACATAAAAATCGCATACTACAAAAATCATGGCGACAACAGAAAAATAACAGAACCGCTTTCACTGGCGGCTATTAATCAACTCTTCTACAGCTCCTCCCGGACTATTAAAAGATCGCTAAGGAATTAATTTTCTCAAATGTGCATCCTTGTACCTATATTGAGCTCTCGAACTTTCAAATTTATTTGAATCGAATGAAGCTTTTCCTTTATTTCTATTCATTATTGGTGCCTTTTTCTAAAAAAAGTACAAATTTCAAAATAAATTCCACCATCAACTCCAAATCATAAAACTCAACTCCTTAAAAGCTTAAACTAACAAATCCATGTGTTTTCCATCAATTTTTTCAAAATTGTTATCATGAATAGTGATTTTCGGGTAGCTCATGAATGTCCTCAAAATACATGGTGAAAATCAAAAGTTTTTGCATAGAAGTGAAGCTCTTACCTCAAGAAGATCAGATCTAACAAATTTGTCTTGAATCTACCAAGAAATCTTCAAAATAGGTGATGCCCTAACATAGAAATCACGAAAAATTGAGTAAGAAGGTGAGCGAAGGTGCGTTAATGGAATTTTTTGGACCAAAATATCACTTAAAATCGTTCGTAAATCAATTTTTGTGAACCAACGCTTAAGCGTGAATGGTTCAGCGCTTAGGTGCCAGTTTATCGGTTTAGGCAGCGCTTAAGCGCGTGAATTTTGCGCATAGGCGCCAGTGCACAAATTTTGATTTTTTTCATTTAAGAGAAATGCACTCCTAGCCTAAGTCAACCAACCCTTTATGGTCTCAAAAACAATCTATATATTATTTTCTTCCCTCTCACAGTCTTCTAACTCAAGATTCACCAATTTAAGCTAATTCGATTCAATACTAAATAACAAAAATTTTTTTACAAATAAAACACTTATATTCATTCACAAATGATTACGAACATTTTTGAATACATAAATTCTCAATCCAAATAGTCTTGGATGAGAAAATTCCTAAGACAAACTCTAAACAAACATATCATATAAAAACATGTTAAAACACATTTAACATTAACAAACAAACATTAAACACACAAAAGCCAAACATAAGCACTAAATCACAAACTTAATTCCATTCTCTAGTCGATGGAACAAATTTTGGCCTATCATTAGTATCAGTTTGAAAGAAAAGATGATGATTAATAACTCTAGTTGAATACTCTTCAATCCATTTATTCTTTAGAGACATTGCCTTATCTGCTTCTTCTATAAAACTAGTGTAGCTAAACTACATCTTTAGTTGCCATTCCATATGATCTAGATGTGCGTTAACTTCCATCACTTTTTCTTCAATTGAAGCCACATTAGCCTCAATTTTAAAGATCTTTTTTGTTATTCCTTCGATACTAATGGCTAGAAAACCGTTATACATCTCTTGGACACTCTGACTAATAAACTTATTTCTCGTTAATTTCTCCTTCTTCTTCAAATCACTCTCCCAAGATGACATTTTTCAAAGACTCACTCTTTTTCACTTAGAATTTAGGGTAAAATGAAGGTATGGTGAAATTTCTCTTTATTCCCCTCAATTTATAGGCTCTAAATATCCCCCATAACTCCTAGGCATGTCTTAGAACTGCTCTTTCATGTTCAAGCCAACCAATTTGTAGTTATCACTTTTAGAAACAGAAATTTGCACATGTTTTTTAATTGTTGAGCTTAAGCGTCGGATCTTGGCGCTTAAGCGTCAGTGCCCAAATATTAGCCTGTATGAGGATATTCATATAGAAGAGCTATATGCAGTCCTATAAGCCCACAAAGCATAGTAAAGTTTGATTTTTCAATCCATTTTGGTTAGATTCATAGATTTTCCCAATATTCTTTTAACTTCATGATTGGATAATTTAGCCAAACCACTTGTCTGAGGATGATAAGCAGTAGCAATTCTATGGTTAATATGTTATTTCTTTAATAATTTATTCATTTATTTCTTATATGTTATTTCTTTAATAATTTATTCATTATTGTATTTCTGAAATGACTTCCCCCGTCAGTTATGATCACTATTAACATCCCAAATCTATAAAATATATTTGTTCTTAAAAACTTTGCAACACTTTGAGCATCACATCGAGGTAAAGCAAAAACTTCTATCCATTTGGAGACATTGTTAACTGCTAACAATATATATATATAAATTTCCAAAAGATGGTATAAATGGTCCCATGAAATCTAATCCCAAAACATCAAATATCTCAACTTCTAATACATAATTGAGGGACATCTCATTCCTCCTAGAAATATTGCCTAGTTGTTGAAATCGATCGCTAGTTTTCATATAAACATTAATATCTCTAAAGATTGTAAGCCAATAAAATCCAGATTGTAAAATTTTGTATGATGTTTTATCAAAACCAGAATGTCCCCAAAAATCAAAATTATGACATTTTTTAATAATTTCATAAGTTTCTTCTAAAGGTACACATCTTCGAATAATAAGATCCTTTCCTTGTTTATATAAAAATGGGTCATTCCAAAAATAAGTCTTAGCTTCTGATAAAAATTTCCTCTTATGTTGGTATGTCATTCCATAGGGTATAATATCACTAACAATGAAGTTCACAATGTCTACATACCATGGAACATGCCACTCATTAATATTGAACAATTTTTCATCTAGAAAATGTTCATTAATCTCTTTTTCAAAATAAAGTAGTTTTTCTAATTCAAGTCTGGACAGATGATCAGAAATTTGATTCTCAACTCCCTTCTTATCTACTGTTTCAAAATCAAATTCTTGCAAAAGAAGAAACATCATATTAGTCTAGGTTTTGCATCATTCTTTTTCATTAAATATTAAATAATAGAATGATCTGTATGCACAATACATTTAGTTCCAATCAAGTATGATCTAAATTTATCAAAAGCATATACTACTGCTAATAACTCTTTCTCAGTTGTGGTATAATTAATTTGAGCTTCATTAAGAGTTCTACCAACATAGTAGATAACTTTGAAAATCTTATAATTCTTTTATCCTAAAGCAAGTTTAATAACATAATCACTTCTATCACAGATTAATTCAAAATGTTTTTCCCAATCTGGTGCAAAAATAATTGGTGCAGTGACTAATTTTTCTTTTAATAATTCAAAAGCTTTTAGGCACTCTTCATCAAAATTAAAAATTACATCTTTTTCAAGTAAATGGCATTGAGACTTAGCAATTTTTGAAAAGTCTTTATTATATCGTCTGTAGAATCCAACATGTCCTAAAAAACTTTAATATTCCTTTACACTTGTTGGGTAAGGTAAATTAGTGATCACTTGAATTTTTGCAGGTTCTACTTCCATACCATTTTCTAAAATTGGATGTCCTAAAATTATTCCTCCTGCTACCATAAATTGGCATTTTTCTCAATTAAGCACTAAATTTATTTCTTCACAGGACTTAAGAAATTTTGATAGATGTTCTAAACATAAGTCAAATGAAGTTCCAAACACTAAAAAATCATCCATAAAAATTTCAATCCCTTTTTTAATTAAATCACAAAAATAAATTAAATCACAAAAATAGTCACAAAAATAGCCATCATACCTATTTAAAATGTAGCAGGTGCATTGCATAAGCCAAAGGGCATTCTTCTAAAAGCAAATGTACCATAAGGACGGGTAAAAGTTATTTTATCCTTATCCTCTGGAGCTATTTTTATTTGGTGATAACCAATATAAACAACCAGAAAATAAAAGTATTTATGCCCAACTCGTCTATCCAACATCTGATCTAGAAAGGGTAGTAGAAAATGATCTTTCCTTGTGGCGAGATTTAATTTTCTATAATCAATGCATATTCACTATCTTGTAACTTGTCTTGTTGATATTAAATCATTATGTTCATTGAGATTCACAGTCACTCCTCCTTTCTTAAGTACTCAGTGAATTGGACTAACCCATGCACTATCTGAAATAGGGTAGATAATTCCAGCATCTAACCACTTTAAAATTTCTTTCTTAACAACTTCTTTCATAACAGGATTCAATCTCCTTAGAGGATCAGCTTTGGGTTCGCAATTATTTTCCATATGAATTCTTGCATACAAATTGAAGGACTGATTCCTTTTATACCAGCGATTATTCATCCAAAGGCTTTCTTATAACTCTTTAAAATTTTCATCAAACTCTATTCTTCTTCTATAGTTAACCTTGAGGAAATTATAACAGGTAATGTAGAGGAATCACCTAAAAAGACAAAATTCAAATGTTTAGGAAGTAACTTCAACTCAAGCTTGGGAGGTTTTTCAATTGATGGACAAAAAGATGTATCTTTCTTTGTTGTGTCCAAAACTTTAAAACTTTCTTGAGCAAGTTTAAATCGTCCTTATATAAAACTTCATATTTATCCAATTCCTCTTCTTGCTTGTGTTCCAACTCTTTAATCTCAGATTTCTCTTCATAATTTTTTTAATTTTCTCTTCATAATTTTTTTTTGAAATGGCATTCACTTAAATATCTTATCACATCCATTCTATAGCATTCATCATCTTTACCTTTTACAGCGTACTTCACTAATTTGTAATTGTTTGATCATTGATGTACATAGTTAATTCTCCTTTCTGTACATCTATCGTTGCTCTTCCAGTGGCTAGCAAAGGTCTCCCTAAAATGATAGGTATCTCTTTATCTTCCTCCATGTCTAGCACAATGAAATCAATAGGAAAGATAAATTGATCTACTTTCACTAGGACATCATCTATAACTCCTTTAGGGTAAGTTATTGATCTATATGCTAACTGCAGAGTTACAGTAGTAGAGTTTATTTCTCTTAATCCTAATATTTTAAATATTGATAATGGCTTAAGGTTGATGCTTGCTTCTAAATCACATAAAGCTTTCCCATAAAATTTGTCTCCTATTGCACATGGAATTGTAAAGCTACCAGGATCTTTAAGCTTTTAGGGAAGCTTTTTTTGAATTATAACACTGCACTCCTCATTAAGTGTAATAGTCTCATTATCTTCAAACTTCTTTTTTCTGTTAAGAATATCTTTCATAAACTTCACATAACTTAGCATTTGTTCTAAGGCTTCAGCAAAAGCAAATGGAATATTAATTGTAAGTTTCTTAAGAATTTCCATAAATTTTAAAAATTGCTTATCCAACATTTGTTGTCGAAGCATCTGAGGAAATGATGGTGGTGGTCTTTCCAAATCAGCTTTAAGTGGAGAAATAAGTCTTTCACAACCTTTCAGAGCATCCACTTTTGGTTCTTCAATCTCTTCTCTCTCTACTTCAATCTCTTTTTGAACTCTACCTTCCAATTCTCTTCCGCTTCTAAGTTGAACGGTTTTTACTTGCTTTTTATTATGGTCTTTTGGATTTACCTATGTATTACTAGGATATGTTCCTTGGGATCTATTACTTAATGAATTTGCTATTTGTCCAATTTGATTCTCAATATTTCTAATTGTAGCTCCTTGACTTTGTAACTAATTTCCTATTTGTAACACCACTTCTTCTATAGCCAACTTCTTCCCCTTAAATTGTGAATTAAGGTTAAAACCTGGAGGATAAGTAGGTCTATAATTACTATTCTCTTGGTTGTTCCTGTTATCTAATGTGTTTACTTGATTGTTCCCCCATTGCTAATTATTACCACCCGTAGTATTATTCCAATTAAAATTGGGATGGTTCTTCCAACATATGTTATAATAATTTGAATATGGGTTATCCTGCTTGTTATTTATGGCATTTAAAGTTTCTAATGATGCTTGAGAATCTACTATTTAACCTAATGAATTCTATTCAATCATAGGTATTGGTTAAGAAAAAATCATTCCAAATTGGTCAAACTTCCTTGATATTGCAACAACTTGATTTGCTAACATTGAAAAAGCATCACTTTCATGAACATTGGCTACTTTCTTAAGATTTAACCTTTTAAAAGGCCATTGAAATATATTGGTAGCCATCTCTTCTATTAAAGCATAAGCATCATTAAATGGTTTTGACATCAATGAACCACCAGGAGCGACATCGATAATAAATCTAAGAGATCCAACTAATCCATTGTAAAATGTTTAAATTATTAACCAATCTGGTATAACATGGTGTGGAAACTTTCTTAAGAGTTCTTTAAATTGCTCCCATGCTTCATAAGTAGATTCTCCTTCAAACTGACTAAAATATGTAATATCATTTCTCGAGTTGAACTTGAGTATTGTAGCCTTTGATGGTGGAAAATATTTAGCAAGGAAAATCTATGCTAAATCACTTCAAGTTCTGATAGATCCAGGTGATAACGAATGAAACCATATCTTAGCCTTGTCCCTCAGTGAGAAAGAAATAATCTAAGTCTTATAGCATCATCTGATACACCAACATATTTAAATATAGCACACAATTCTAGAAAATTGGCAAAATGTAAATTTGGATCTTCAATTGGTGCTCCCCCAAACTGATTATTTGATACCATTTGGATAATAGCGGGTTTAAGCTCAAATGAATTAACGACTCCAGTGGGTTTTTGAATACTACAATGAAGTTCATCAACCATAGGGTTTGCAAAATCTCTTCAAGGTCTAAACTCTTCAATATTTTGATTATTTTGATTTGCCTTTCTTGAATTTTTTTTGTAATTTTATATTTTTTAATTTTTCTAATTATTTTTCTAATTCAGAATTGTAAGTCACAAGTCCTGTAGAACCTGAACAACACATACATTACTATAAAACACATTAAATTAAATAAAATAAAACAAAAAAAAAACACACAAACAAGAACTTTATATAAAAATGACACTACAACATTCCTAAAATAAATCTTAAAATTTAAATATAAAATAAATCTTAAAATTTATAAGACTTACTTAAAATTTTGTTATCCAAAAACTTCTTTTTGAATTTTTTTTTTAAGATCACTATTAATTTTCTCCTTTCCCCGGCAACGATGCCAAAAAATTAATCTTGACTTTCTATATAGATAAATGTAAAATGCAATGTATTGGATTATATGAACAATTTCCTTAATAGTTATTATTAATTTGTAACGACGCAAAAAACTTGATCCAAAGAAAAGGTTAGGAAAATTTTTCACTATGAAGCAATTAAGAATACAATTATAATATTTCAGTATGGGATATTACAAAAGTATACTTATCATTATCAAGTAATATAGAACTTTCTGATTAAGTCCCGAATATCAAACCCATAAGAAAGTAGAAGGATTAGTTTTAGATAGTTCTGTTTTAGATAATAAAATACTTAGCAATATATATTCTTACTCAAACTTAAGGTGCTTTAATAGGAAAAAAAGTTCGATTCTTTTTGTAATTTTTTATAATTACAATATAAGTAAGCAACTAATTAACTTAACTAAAATACATGCAAGATGAACGCAATATAAGTAAAATTTCTTTTTCTTTATCATGAATCAATGATAAACATAGAAATTCAGTTGTGGAAGTATGCAAAATGTGTTGAAGACCGGCTAGGCAGGGAAGATACTAGCGCTCACTCTAGAGTTTCTTCTTCTCCCTCTACCTAGGGTCTAACATCTCATATCATAACCTTAAACTATAAATCAAATTGCGGGCTTTAGCCTGTCACTCTAAAGTCCTCAAATTCTACACCTTTAAAACTATATTTCTCTATTTATTTGCACTCAATCTCATGAAATACATTCTCATTCATGAAATCAAAATGTCAGTCCAACCATTTTTTGACTAAGACAATACCATCTCGGATCTTACATGTTCTCACAACAGGTTATAACTTCTTAATTGGCCAAATCAAGAAGTAAATGAAGTGCAAGGTCTTGAATCATCACAGCTTCTTCAATCATTGAAGTCTAATACTCCACACAACTTTCGTTTAACATTTAATCACTTATTATGTTAAGGAAAAAGATAAAGAAAATTACTTAGAATCCATGGAGAAAACACAACCACACATGAGTTTAAAAGTAGAAATCATGAACACAAACAAGAAATCTAAATTAAAAATCAAGTGTAGTCACAAAGATAAACACTTATTTCAAATTCTCTCTAACAAATGCCTTGAAGTTTCTTTGAATTCTCTTACTTCTATCACAATACAAACTAATACTTAAAATAAAATAAAATAAAGAAAAGGTGGCCGGCGGCGGCAGTGGAGATGGGCGACAGTTGTTAATTTTGGTGGTTGGTTGTTGGCCCATTCTTTTGAAAAATCTAAGGGGTACCTTGGTGTCTCTTCAAAAAGGTGTCTCCATTCAATGAATCTTCTAAAAGTTTTCTCCTCAAAAGTCAATTGAATGAATTTTCGTGTCCATGGGCTATTTGTCACATTTTTATCAAGGGTTGCTTAATTTAATTTTGATTACATCTCAACAATTGAAATTAGCGACAGTGATTTTAATTAACTTTCTGTGAATAATTAACTTTCTGTGAATTTCCTTCTGTGAATTTCCTAGCAAATTTGTCATTTCCATTTTAAACCTTCTCCATAGGATTGATATTTGAGGATTAAATAGATGTCGACATAATTTTTGGTGTGGGGTTTGCCCGTAAGAAGTTGTCGGTCATCGAAATTGAAATCCCGCTGCCCGCTTCGGAAGGATGTTTTTAAAAAATTTTAGTTTTGAAAAAGATGAAGTCAAACTGACCCCATAATTTTCATAGTTTAGATGAAAGAGCACTTTATCTCAAATCCTGTATCTATCTCGAAGGATGAACACAAGAATTGAGGGGGAGGCTCGATCAAATAAACTAAAGAAAGTTATGACATCCGTTTGGTCTGCGAAACCAATGTATTGGCCGACAAGTTCCCCTATTTAATATAAGGAATTAAATAGGGTTTATATTATGCTGGGTT
>NW_018164691.1:268409-268922 GCF_001263595.1 Phalaenopsis equestris
GTTCCATAATTTCATTTAGACCGTGGGAAACCTCGTTAGCAACCGTAGGTTACCTCCTCCGAGGGGTTCCCGATCTTCCGATAGAGACGTTTTTATTTATTTGTTGTTGTAGTTTTAGTGATGTTTGTGATTAAATTTTGAGTTATCTTATATTTTGAAAGATTGTGAGGTATTTTTGTTTGAAATTTTGTTTTTGGTTTTGGTTTTGATTTTGTTTTGTTTTTAACATGCAAGTGTTTTTTATGCAGTAAGTAGAGTACAAGCATAAAATAAAAGCAGTAGAAAAATACAAGAAAGACTGTAAAACGCTGTAAAAGTGTACCTGACGAGTCTTCTCGTTCCACCACCTGAAACTCAAAATACATGTCAGAGCATTTATGTATATAGAGCTGGAAAAGTAAAGTTTTGGAAACCTTCCTAACTCTATGTTGTGTATTGGGAGTCCTTAAATTTTAAGGATAATATTATAAAGTAAAACATATTAAGTTTAATAGATCCCTAAGGTATTCACCA
>NW_018164691.1:284231-284603 GCF_001263595.1 Phalaenopsis equestris
CTCAAAACGCTGAAAACAAAACATCCTATGCTTATTCTCAACTATACAGAGATCTATAAGCATAATTCTAAAGCAAAGCAAATATAAAGTTAAAATCTAAACACACATGAACATAAAAGTAGCATAGTAAATATACTACTCGTCAGATTCTGTGCTCATTTCTCCTCTGAGACCACCCATTGATTTCACATGAACGAAGAGGTTATGGAAGAGTCAGAAAGGAAATTTTTCAGTTGAATCCTCCTCAATTAATTTCATCCTCTTCATCAGTCGTATCAAGCTATCTTCTAAATGTCCAGAATGATCGAAATGTTCTTTCATCCTCATCCTCCAGTGATCAAACAAATCAGAGATATTATTAATTGTATTCAT
>NW_018164691.1:284901-285479 GCF_001263595.1 Phalaenopsis equestris
CTGACTAGATCCAATATCGATCGGCAGTCCCCTTTTGATACAGTAATTCAAAATGGCACTTTCTATAGAAACCTTACCAACCTTCATTATCGGTAACAGTTTCGCAGAAATGAAGAAGTGTCAGTGTTTAGAGACGGGATTCAAAAGTGTTGAAGAAAAACTAACATACCCGTACTCTCGCATTTTCCAATCGTCAGTTTCGTCCGTTAAATACTGGTAAATTTCATTCATCTGGTTTCTCGTTAGGACGATGCATACAAGAACATTCTCTATCATATATAACTCATTGATCCGTACAGGAGTGAATGTAATCCATCTTCCTCGTACATAAACAACTCCTTGGTTGATTCCATGTAAATTTGCATAAAATTCTTTTACCACAGGAACTACCACGGCGACAGTAGTGTAGCACAGCACTTCCCATCTTGGACGCACTATCGTTTCTTCAATATCCGTCGTGGGATTATTCAATCCGCGATTCATGAATCGTCGTTCTTTGATTAATTTTTTCATCATCAGCAACTTGTTGAAGATTCGCTGCGCTTCCGCACTAATGAACTTTCGCCGATTGAAAACTT
>NW_018164691.1:285496-285747 GCF_001263595.1 Phalaenopsis equestris
CTCGCATTCTGGGATTATCAGGGGAATTGGATGCCATAGGAATGAAATTGACAGAGTTTTACTTCATTCTTGGGAAGAAAATATGAACTAGAGTTCAAATTTTTAAGTTTAAAAAGACTATTCCCGCCCAAAAATCGTCAAAAACCGCTCATCAGACACAAGAAACCACCTCTCACCTGTCTCGTTGTCGGCGGCGTTAATGGCGCCGTCGGCGCGCTCTGTATTAATTTTGTCTAGACTCTTGGGAAAAA
>NW_018164691.1:285847-286629 GCF_001263595.1 Phalaenopsis equestris
GGGGGAAGGAAATGCAAAATTTAGGAGTTTTAAGAACTAGCGCGGGACCTATAGAAAAGCAAAACCATCCCCCGAAGGGAGAAGGAAATGAAAAGTTTAGGAGTTTAGGGCCCAGTGCGGGACCTATAGAAAAGCAAAACCATCCCCCAAAGGGAGACGAAAATGCAAAGTTTAGGAGTTTAGGACCCATTGCGAGACCTAGAAAAGCAAAACCATCCCCCGAGGGGAGACAGAAATGCATATGTTTCGGAGTTTAGGACCCAGTGTGGGACCTATAGAAAAGCAAAACCATCCCCCGAAGGGAGACGAAAATGCAAAGTTTAGGAGTTTAGGACCCAGCGCGGGACCTATAGAAAAGGGAAATTCAACCCAAAGGGAAGAAAGAAAATGAAAAGTTTAGGACCCAGCGCGGGACCTACTTTACATAATGCCCGGGTGGAACTAGTCACTTATTGGGGGTCCGACCCCATATAAAGATCAGAATGTCCTTAATGGCCTTCTGAATCACTCTGTCCAAAGATGGTTGAACAGGTGATCCTGAAGTTCAAAAGAGTTGACCGTATTTTCCCATGACAGAAATGGGTAAAGTATGCCAATGGAAGAAAGGTAATCTTGATTCATGAGGGACATGAATGCATTACCGATGTATGAAGATATAGTTTTTTTTCTTAACTTAAATGGACAGAGAAGCTAATCCCCAGCGGAGTTGCCAAAAGCTGTCGACACTATTTTTGGTGTGGGGTTTGCCCGTAAGAAGCTGTCGGTCATCGGAATTGAAATCC
>NW_018164691.1:288061-289455 GCF_001263595.1 Phalaenopsis equestris
GACTGTAAAACGCTGTAAACTGTAAAAGTGTACCTGGCGAGTCTTCTCGTTTCACTACCTGAAACTCAAAATGCATGTCAGAGCATTTATGTATATAGAGCTGGAAAAGTAAAGTTTTGGAAACCTTCCTAACTCTATGTTGTGTATTGGGGGTCCTTAAATTTTAAGGATAATATTATTAAGTAAAACATATTAAGTTTAATAGATCCCTAAGGTATTCACCAGGCTAAGAGTAGGGAGCAGGTCTATGCAACCTTCTTATTGTCTGGTAAAAGGCATTAGGTTCATTTAAACTTTATTATGTTACTTAATAATTCATCCTGAATATCCTGATGCTCAGTGAATATTGATGTCTTGATTATCCCTAGGAATAGGGTGAATTTCATTTGTCATTTAATTTAAAGATTATGTTGGTAAAGACACTTTAGGAGACAAATTAGTGTTATTAAGAACACTTAGCCACACTTAGCCAAAAAATTTTAGTCCTAATTTGACTTGTGGTGTTTTAAAAGAGTTTGATTATGTTGATTTTTCTAATCCTCTTTTAACAAGTGGATTTCAACTTAAGTTCACCACTAAGTCCTTAAGACCTAAGTGAATGTATTCAGTGTGAGTATTGATTTTGAAAAGATTTAAAACTTTAAGTGATCATTATCAAGATCATTTAAACATCATTTTGACTATCAAACAAGGGTGTGAAATCATTGATTTCCAAAGTCATTTTATGCTAATGAAGTTTCCAAAATTTTGATAATTATGGACTCCAAACTTTCATAATTTGTCAAATTTAAGTTAAATTTGTCAAATTTAAGTCAAATTTAAGTCAAACTTCCAAAATTACAATTTTGCCCCTAAGGGTCCAAACTTTCATAATTTGTCAAATTTAAGTTAAATTTGTCAAATTTAAGTCAAATTTAAGTCAAACTTCCAAAATTACAATTTTGCCCCTAAGGGTCCAAACTTTCATAATTTGTCAAATTTAAGTTAAATTTGTCAAATTTAAGTCAAATTTAAGTCAAACTTCCAAAATTACAATTTTGCCCCTAAGGATCCAAAATTACCAATTATTTTCATGCAAAAATGTGCATTTTTAAGGAAAATTCCAAAAGATGATTAAGACAACTCCTAATCACTTGAAATTTTTATGTGAGCTAACCCTAGACTAGAAAGTCATTTGGCAAAAATTTCATGGTTTTTTGAATATTTTTGTGATATATTAAAATTGTTTGAATTTTTTCGGAATTTTAATAAAAATAAAATATTTAATATGTTGAAAAATATGTTTTATATTTTTGGAAAATCTCTTTGAGGTCACGGAACCCAAAGAAATTCATTTTGTATTTTTTTGATTTTTATTTCATTTTTTAGAATTATTTTGGTGAAAATTCTATTTT
>NW_018164691.1:289621-290266 GCF_001263595.1 Phalaenopsis equestris
AAAAATAACCTAAAAATCAAGTTTTTATTTTAAATATATTTTTATTTTTATTAAATCCCCCTGATATCAGAGAACTCAAAAAACTAAGTTTCATAATTTTTGGAGTTATATTTTGATTTTTAAAAATCAATTAAGTTCCAAATTCGATTGTCACTTTTAAAAATCAATTAAAAATACTAAATGATCTCCAAATGACTTGAAACTTATATGGTATGGTTTCTGACTCATGGGCCACAATGGAGAACAAAAGTCAAGTGATTTTAATCTCTGTGTGCTTAAAATTAAATGTTTTACGCAAATTAAAGTTTGCTCAAAACAGTGATGTTTTGATTCTTAAAAATTATGAAATTATTTCCTAAGACTAATCTGGACATAACAAACTTATATGAATTTTTATAGAATTTTCTAATTCACATACAATTTTCTATAATTATTTGAATAGAAAATCCATAAAAACTTAGAAAATTAAAATCTCTATCTATAGATCTCCTATGTCTTTGGAAAAATACTCAAATTGTGCACCTAGACAGAGGCTACAATATATAAAAATTTGGGGTCAAGGTGATAATCTAATATGAATGGAGCATTGAAAAACCCCTAACCGTAATTCATTTTTTAAAAATAATTTATGCATCAAATTAATGT
>NW_018164691.1:290314-298710 GCF_001263595.1 Phalaenopsis equestris
ATGATTCTCCTTTGTTCACTGAGCAAGAGGGTATTTTTATTTTATTTTTATGAATTTTCTATGCAAAGATATGGATTTTTGATGTTTAGGGGCTGTTTTTAGATCACCGAACCCATCGACCAGCCCCGCGGCGCGCTTCTATTCGACGCCGCCTTCTGAGTCAGCTGCCACGCGGCCCGACATATCATTTCAGAGGATCATCCGGCTTGATCTCTGCCATCCATTCAATACACGCGAGAATGGATGGCATCCGTTCATCATCCCCGATGGCTTTAACATGGCCTTAACCGAGAGCCGTCCAACTTAAAACCTTAATATCTCTCTCGTTTCTTAATGGATTTTGATGATTTTTTTTTAATTTGTTCGTCTTGAAGAGACGAACATATCTATATGGTAAAATACTATGAAATCAAGCCATCATAAATGGAGAGCTCGAGAAGGCTCGGGCGAGTGAGTGAGGTTATATCTTTGCTCCGAGAGGTTTGGCCTCAATCAGAGATTCTTCACACTTTTGTTGGGTCCCAAAGGGATTAGGGATGAAGCCTCTGACCCTGGTGTAAGTGGTGTAAGGCCTATGTACATTTCGACCACAGCCGATTTTGGGTGTTGGTTGAGAGCTATGGTAGAGGCTATTTCAGAGGGGGAATTGATGGGGGTTTGGCTTCCTTCACTGTTGTGAAGGTGTAGAGCCAATTTGTTTGATGTTTGGTGCTGTGTAGATTTGGATTGAAGTTTGTCATGTTTTCGGGCAGGAATTCAAACTCAAAATTGGATTTCTGTGGTGGATTTGGGAGAGGGAAATGAATTGTAATGTGCTAAGGGGCTCTTAGAGAGGCTCTAATGGGTATTGCCCATGTGGGGGCTCACGGTTTTGGGATTCATCTTGGGTTAAAGTGGTTAACCAAGGGTTGGGTCATGGTTAAAGCTTATAATGAGCAGTAAAAATGGCACCATAGAGTATTGACATGTGGTCTAGCAAGTACTTTGATTTAACCTTCTCTTTATCCCTTTAAAAATTAAAAAAAATTTATACCCATGAGATAAATATCAAGCTTAACCATGGGTTGGTGGCTGGTTTTAAACTCAACTCTAGAGTCTAGAAAGGTAAAAGGTAATGCTCATTTGACCATACCAAGCTCAATTGGTTTGGATTTGGCCATAAGTCCAAGAAGGTGCATATGACCAAATCTAGTGTTTGGACTAGGTTAAACTTGTCAATTAGCGCTATTAAATATGGCATTTGATGTAAGAGACCATGAGAAACAACTTTCATGAAGGGTGAAAGTCATTTTGAGGTCAATTGGTTAATCAATTTGGTAGATTTTTGATTTTTGACGCATTTTAAGCATGTTGGGCTAAGTTTGGGTCAAACTTGGGCTAGCCATGGGCTAAGTAAAAATTGGTTGTTGTGTTTGGTGTAAAACATCATGATGAACAACTTTCATGAAAGATGAAAGTCACTTTGAAATCAATTTGGTAGTGAATTTAGTGGAGTTTGATGAAATTTGGATTTAGACCTAAATTAGGCATATGGGGCTAATTTGGGTCAAACTTGAGCTAGCTTTGGACTAAGCTCAAATTGATTATTGTGTTTGGTCACAAATGACCTCACAAAGGATTTTCAACAAAAATTGGATGCCAATTTGAGGTTTAGGGCATTCAATTGTTGAGATTTGGGGTGTTAGCCAATATTGGGGTTAATTTGGGGTTTTGGTTTTAAACTAAATTGGATGATCAGAAGGTTTTACCAATGCAAATTTATGGTCAAATTTGATGTAAAATATTACTATAAAGCAAATACAACATTTCTTTGGGCCAATTGGCATGGTTATAAGTCCAATTGATGTGATTTAGTCATTTTAGCCAAAATTGGGGTCTCAAAAGCAATTAGGTAACTTGGGGGTGTCTGGGGCAAAAGACCAAAGATGAGCATTTCAAGTAGAATTGGATAGATATCCATTCTAAATGTACCATGGATCAATGAAATCCCCATTTTGGGTCCTTATGTATTGGTCTTAGCTAGGGTATTGTGAGGGAATTGTGAGGGTGTTGTCTACCTTAGCTCCAAATCAACACCCAGGGTCAATCCTAAGGTCAAGTAGACCTATAGGAACTCTCCTTGAGTTCCCTCATAATGATCTTACCTAGTAAGTGCTAGAGGTTAGGACCAATATGTGGAACTTCAAGTTGAGTAAAGAAAAGAGTTTTGAGTTTCTAAGGGTTTTCTAAATCTAGTCAGTAGGAAAGTCCTATGGCTAGACCTAGGCTACTAAAGAAATTTCTAGAGCTCAACCAAAAGTGAGGTCAACAATAGAAAGTCCATTATTACTTGATAACAATACATATACTTGCGTAGAATCCGAATATTAATTGATTATATTTAATTAAATTTTACACAATCTATCGCAACAAAAAAGTTGGATCACCACGCTATTTTGGGTTTTGATGTATCTTGTGCCAATATGGCGCATCTTGCGCCAGTTTCCCAAAATTCACTATTTTGGGTCAAAATTTTATCCTTTTGGCTACTTTTGCTCCAAATACCTAAAGATGATATACCTGCAACAAAAACATAAAAATACCCTTCTTTAAAGTGTAATATCACCAAAAATAAGCATAAAATGTATACTTAGAACAACATATTATTTTGGTGTATCAAAATCCCCCAAACTTAAATGTTACTTGTCCTCAAGTGACACTTTTACTACGTAAAAGCATATGACTTAGGATAGAAATTAACTTACAACTTCTATTCTTTAATTTAATAAATAAAATAGTTAAATTTAATAAAAAATTTAATAACTTAGAATCAAAATTTAAGTCTAAGAGATTTTACTAATCAAATTTAAGATTTCAGAATCTCTATTCATCTCAAGAAGAATTGCAATTTATCATATTAGGGATACTTAGAATATTCATAAGAAAAATAACTTCATGAAAAATTTACTAATAATGTTACTAATACTCCAATATAAGTTTAGAAAGAGTAATAAAACCTTTTCCTTAAGTTGATTTAAGTGAAGCTAATTTTTGATTAGAAATCTCCTCAAGCTTCTTCTCACTCATTTTTCTTCTCTTTTCTTTTCTTTCTTTTCTTTATTTTCTTACTTTTAGGATCTTTTCAATCCTTTCTTTTCTTTTTTCTTTTTCAAGTGAGGATTGCTCAAGTGAGGATTGTTCAAGTGAGGATTGCTATATCTGGATAACCTTTAATAGTTTTGAACTTCACTATCCTCTTCTTAAAGTCAAAACCCTATCTTTCTACAGTTTATAAATTCATATTAGTTTACTATGATTTTTCATAGTCTCATTCTTTTCTTCTTATATGAAACTCTAAAATTCTCAACACTTCAAAAATACAATTTCTTTTATTTTAAATAGAAAAACATAGTCTTGTACTATCATACCAAATATCTTTTGACTTTAGAATTGATCTTCATTATTAAAAAATTTTTACCTAAATTTACCATTATATTCATAAACATAAGTATAGTCATTTAAAGTTAAATCTTCATATCCCAGGTCATGTTAAATTAAATTTTAAAAAATATAGGTAATTGAAGACAAATAAAATTTAGTTTACTTCTTTTTAAAAGAAGTTTTCTTCCCCCCAAACTTAAATTTTTAAGTAAGTTTAAAAATGTTTTAGTACAAAATTCAGTTAGTGAAAGAAAACAGTAAATGCATGAAAATAACAACTAACCTGTATAGGATTTCTGATTATGAAACTGGGCATCGTATACTGTAGGTACTAACTTTAAAAAACATTCAAACTTTAAAGAATTAAATGATACATAATATATTATGAAGAATTTGTTGAGAATAAAAAACAAAAATAAAAAATGAAAATACTAAAAATGCAGAAAGAGAAAAAAATCAACAGTTTCTATTTTAAGTTCACAACACATAATGAAAGTATTTATGACATTTGTTTTAAATGTTAACCACCAAACATCCAATCAACATAACAAACAAACAAACAACCAAACAAATAAACTAAACAACTAAACTCCTAAAAAAACTAAACTCCTAAAAATATCAATCTTCATCGCCTCCCTCATCATCATCATCGTCATCTTCTTCTTCTTCTTCATATTCATCATTAATAGGAGCATAAAGAGTGAAGCTGGGGCCAGTAGGAAATTCCACAATGGATTCACTTCTAAGATATCTAATCATAGCTTCCTCAAAAGCTATATCATGTTGAACTCTCCTCTGCTTATACTCATGGTTATAAGCATTTCTTACTCTAATTTCTCCAATTTGGTTCTGAATATTAGCTTTATCAAATTGTTGAATCATGAGTTGCTCCATAATGTTCTCAAGTGATGAAGAGCGAGAAGTAGATGCCCCTGCAGCTGATGTAGTGGGTCTATCACTACGTCCACGCCTGGTCTCAACAAATGATTCAAACCTCTGAACCGTATGCTTCCCAATAGGATTTTGGGGCTGTAATCTTTACTCATTTCTATGGGACTCTATTTCTATGGGCTCACATAGAGTGAAAATCTGGGCAGGGTAACCCAATCCACTAGTTGTAGAGCTCTTAGCTATGCTCCGTGCATGATGAAATATGAGAGCAGCAATATCTATTCCTTTCATGTTCTAAATGCAATAGTTTAATACAACTCTATCCTTTGTTACATCGGCCAGATGATTTGTACGTAGTAATTTAGCAGAGATGAACTGGCGCCATAACTTTGACTGAATAGTCAACATGGAAGCAGAGAAGTTAACTTTCTTATTATTTTTAATTCTCCATTCTCCTCTTCCATTAGTCAAATAGGCAATCACTTCATCCAGTGATGAATCAATCTTCACGAATGCAGCGTATTCATCATGAAATACATTCCTCAGCCCATAAAAAACATTGATCATTTCTCTAGAAAATTCAACTTGCTTACCTCTTACAAGGATGTGATCGTCATCAGTGAACCTCAAGTTGGCATAAAACTCCTGAATCATTGGTACAATGGCTACTGCACTGAAGTAGCAAAACCGTTCCTAATTTTGGAGATGATCGATCTCCTAAATCTCGCCACCCGGGTTAGCAAACGCCAGTTCCTAAATCAATCTTCTTAATTCTATTTGAGTGTTATAACTATGTTGGGCCTGGAAATTGATAAATCTTCTTGTATCAAAATCATATGATGACCTTTCTCTATTTAGTCATAGAGCCATTTGAAGTTCTATGAAAATCCAAATATTATACAAATAAATTAAAAAATAAAAAATCTAATTCCCCAAGTAAGATTATTTGGTAAGAAACTTTTCTACATGAGTTTTTTCAAGATTTTTCATCAAAAATCCCAAATTTCAGATTTTCCATAATGTTGGAAAAATCCATGGGAAAAATCCATGGTGAAAATAATGGTGAAAATAAAAAATTTCTAAGGTAAAGTGAAGCTCTTACCAAGAGAAGATGAAATCTAAGATTTTTGGCCTCCAAAATCTTCTATATCGTACTCAATGTGAAGCCCTGAGTCAAGTTTAAGAGGTAGGAGAGGACCCGAGCTATAAAAATGGAGTTTTACAGTGATTTTGCAGTTTTTAAGGCAAGCTGGCTTTTTAGGAATTTGGCACATCTTGCACCAATTCTGGCGCATCATGCGCCGACTCTCTGTAAATTGGCGCATCTGGCGCAAATGCCTTAATTTTTCCAGATTTCATTTTCTGTGGAAATCTGCTATGCACTGCTTTATGTCTACCTTAAATTAACTCAAATGAAGTTTTATAATCATAATTAAAATAAACAACACAAAAAATCACTTATATATATAAAATCCTCACTATTAAAAACTAGCATTTTTCAAGCTAAGAAACATCTAATTCATTGTCCAAAGCAAACCAAACATCCTAACGCTAAAATCTGAACATCAAAATACCAAACTCAAACATAGATAGAGTTCAACAATAAAAGTTAATGCAATCCAACATAATAAAGCAACTAAAACAAGAAGTACTAAACAAAATGTTCGGTGCATAGATTATGTTCAAACATCTTCTTCACTCTCTTCCTCCTGGATATCTCCCATAGATTGGTAGTGTACATACAAGTTATAGAAGGGTCGATAACAAAACTCATCAGTTGAATCCTTCCCATTCCAAGCATATTTCTTGAACATACGTATCAAACAATTCTGAATACAAGCAGTATGTTCAAAATGTTCTTTTAGTCTCTAATCCAATGATCCAACATTTCAAAAATATTCTCAATTGCATGCATAAGGTTGTGCACCTCTTTTTCTATCTTCTTAATTCTTTTCAACAGTGCATTTGAACTGAAGTAAGGCTGAATAAGTGATGAATTCTTTGATGCTTGATCCATCAAATTATTCATATCTTTCTCATCTCCCATTCCAATATAGTTGTAATAGACTTCTAGATCCATTGGTTTCCAAGGAAGAAGCACTTTTTCCCAACTCTTATAAGATACTTGCGATTGACTGCACAATAGGAAAATAGTGGATGGATGTCCCAGTCCAGAAGCAAATCCATTGAAAATGAAACCCAAAATTGATTTCACAATTATTGCTCCAATGTCAGCATGTTTTCCAGTTTGAATACAGTAGTTCAAAATAACACTCTCCTTAGTTACCTTACTAATTTTCAATGTAGGAAGTAATTTTGATGCATTAAAGATGTGCCATGCCTTAGAAGCACGATTTAAGAATGATGATTTCCATCATCTCTGCCCTCCAAATTCGCATCTTCATCTATAAGGTATCAATAGAGTTCATTCATATTATCTCTTGTAAGGGTGAAATTTGCGTAGTGGGAAATAGGCACATTTTCAATCATAAACATCTCGTTTATTCTTGAAAGAGGGAATTGCACAAACCTACCTCACACATAGACATTTCCTTGGTTGATTCCATGTAGATTTGCATAAAACTATTTCACCACAGGGACAACTACGGTTGTAGTAGTGCAACAAAGCACTTCCCAGCATCTCTACGCAATAATCTCTTCCACTCGAGTATTCAGTGTGTTGAATCCTCGATTCACAAAGCTCCTTTCTTTGATTAGCCTCTTCTTCACTAGAACTCAATCATGCAACTTCTGCGAATCAAAACTGACAAACTTTCTCTGGTTGAAAATTCCAAATTTATTAGATATTTTAGAGTGGGATGTCATTGGAATTGAAATATAGTGACTCTTCCCTCGTTTTCCCCCTAAAATGGACTTTAGAATCAATTTTTAGGAGTTATAAGTAGAAGAACTTGCCAAAAATTGCCTTTTGAATTGTTTTAAGTTATTTTCATCTCCAATCTGACGCATCTTGCACCAATTCCAAAAAAATTGCCATTTCGATTTTGATCCAAAAAATACTCAATTCTTCCATATAATTAGGTAAATAACGATGTATTTTTAAATTATCTCAATTTCAAATTTCTCAAATACATTGACTCTAAAAAAATACAAATATAAATATACATAAATATTTTGAACAAAAACACAAAAGCAAAATAAATAACGATAAATATGGGTTGCCTCCTACAAAGCGCTTGGTTTAATGTTGTTACCCCAAAATTCCCAGTCTTTATTCTAGGTGACCCAACATTACAGTCTCTTTGAAAACTGGTCTTTGACCATCAAAATATTGTTTTAATTTGTGCCTATTTACTTTAAATATCCATTAATTCTTAGGATCTCCAATGTTAACAGCTCTATAGGGATAGATTTTTACAGCTTTGAATGACCCTTTCCACATAGACTTCAGTTTTCTATGAAATAATTTCAATCTTGTATTGTATAATAAAACTTCTTGTCCATGTTCAAGTTCCTTCTTTATTATCTTTTGATCAAGCTATTCATTCATTTTTATTTTATAAATCCTAGCATTATCATAAGATTCATTCCTAATTTCTTCAAGCTAATTCAATTGCAATAATATTTTCTTACCAGCTTCTTTCAAAATGAAATTGAATTCCTTTATAGCCCAATAAGCTTTATGTTCCAATTCTATAGACAAGTAAAAAAAACTTCCCAAAAATTAATCTATATGGAGGAATTCCTATTGGTGTCTTATATGCTGCCCTTTATGCCCATAATGATGTATCTAAACTACCAGACCAATCCATTTTTATAAGATTTACAATTTTTTCCAAAATTCTCTTATGTTCACGATTAGATGCTTCAGTCAAACCACTTGTCTGAGGATGATAAGCGGTTGTAATTTTATGCATTATATTATATTTTTCTACCAATCTTCTAATTGTTGCATTTATAAAATGAGATCCTCCATCGGTAATGATTACTCTTGGCATTTCATATCTTGTAAAAATATTTTTAATTAAATATTTTGAAACACTCCGAGTATCACATCGAGGTAAAGTGATTGCTTCAATCCATTTTGAAACATAATATGTTGCAATCAATATATATATATATAT
>NW_018164691.1:299165-345828 GCF_001263595.1 Phalaenopsis equestris
CTAACAATATAATTTACAATATCAACATACCAAGGTATTTCCCATCCTTTTACAGCATAAAGTTGTTCATCAGGAAAATTTTCATTAATTTCTTTTTCCATGTCAAATATTTCTTCCTGTTCTAGCTTAAATAGATGATCAGCAATTTGATTATCAATCCCTTTTCTATTGACTACTGCAAAATGAACCTCTTGCATCAGAAGTACCCATCTAATTAATCTTGGTTTTATATCTTTCTTTTGCATCAAATATTTAATAGCCAAATGGTCAATATACTCAATGCATATAGCTCCAATCAGATACGATCTAAACTTATCAAAAGCATACACAATTTCAGTGGTGGTATAATTAATCTTAACATCTTTAAGAGTTTTACTAGCATAGTACATTACTTTAAAAATCTTATCATCTCTGCCCTAAAATAGCTCTAATTGCATAATCACCAGCATCACACATTAATTCAAAAGATTTCTCCCAATCAAGTGAAATAATTATAGGAGCAATGATCAATTTTTCCTTTAAAGTTTCAAAGGCTTTAAAGCAATCTTGGTTAAAATCAAATTTTGTATCTTTTTTTCAGAAGTTTGCATAAAGGCTTAATAATTTTTGAAAAATATTTAATATATAGCCTGTAAAATCCTACATGTCCTAAAAATCTTCTAACTCCTCTTACATTAGTAGGTGGAAGTACCTTTGATATAACCTAAATTTTTGCAGGATTTACTTCCATTCCATTTTCTAAAATTTTATGCAAATTTTATGCCCAAGTTTTATGCCCAAGCACAATTCCACCACCAACCATAAATTGACATTTTTTCCAGTTCAATACGAGATTAGTTTTTTCATATCGTTTAAGAACTTTCTCTAAATTATCTAGACATATTTCAGAAGAAGTTTCAAATGCAGAAAAATCGTCCATAAAGACTTCAATCTCTTTTTTAAATAAATCAATGAAAATTGACATCATACATCTTTGAAATGTTGTAGGTGCATTACATAATCCAAAGGGCATCCACCAAAAAGCAAAAGTTTCATAAGGACTACTAATCGTTGTTTTTTCCAGATCCTCTTTAGCAATAGGTATTTGATGATAATTGGTATATCCATCTAGAAAACAAAAATATATGTGCCCAACTAGCCTATCCAACATCTGGTCCAAAAAGGGTAAAGGAAAATGATCCTTCATGGTGGCAGAATTTATTTTCTATAATCTTTGCAAATCCGCCATCCAGTGACTTCTCTTATTGGTATTAATTCATTATTTTAATTTTACACTATAGTCACACCTCCTTTCTTTAGAACACAGTGAATTGGACTCACCCAAGCGCTGTCTGAAATAGAATATAACATTCCAACATCTAACTATTTTAAAATTTCTTTCTTAACAACTTCCTTCATCTTAGGATTTATTCTCCTTTAAAAATCAGCTATTGGTTCATGTTGATCGTCCAATAAAATATTATGCATACAAATTAAGGGACTGATTCCTTTAATATCAACTAATGTCCATCCAAAGGCTTTCTTATATCTTCTCAAAGTTTTCAACAACTGTTGTTCTTGCTTATCAGTTAATTCTGAGGATACTATAGCAGGTAATGTAGAAAAATATCCTAAAAATGCATACTTCAAATGCGTAGGAAGTTTTTTCAATTCTAATTTAGAAGGTTTCTCCATAGATGAAATCAAATTTTTATTACTTTCTATAGGGTCTAATATTTCAAATTTTTTCTGAACATAATCCAAATCTACTTTACTCACTTTCGTGGATTCATCTTGAATTTTATCCTCATCTTGATATTCCACATATTCCTTTTCAAATTCCCATTCAAATTTCTTTTAGAAATATTCCTGGCTTAGATATTCATTAATATCCATTCTGAAGCATTCAATCCCTTACTCTGTTGCAAGGTATCTCATTAATTTTGCAATATTAAATGTAACCTCCTGATCACTAACTCTCATAGTTCTCTTTTTTGTACATCTATCAAAGCTCTTCCAGAGGCAAGGAATGGTCTTCCTAAAATGATAGGAATTTCTTTATCTTCCTCCACATCTATTACAATAAAGTCCACAGGAAAGATAAATTTATAAATTTTTACTAAAACATCTTCTATAACTCCTTTAGGATAGGTAATCGAATGATCAGCTAACTAAAGAGTTTTAGTTGTAGGTGAAATATCTCCTAAACCTAATCTTCTAAAAAATTGATAACGACATAAGATTAATACTGGTTCCTAAATCACATAAAGCTTTTCCAAAAAATCTTTCGCCAATAGCACAAGGAGATGTAAAACTTCCAGGATCTTTAAGTTTTTCAAAAATCTTTTTATGAATTATAACTCTACACTCTTCACTAAGTGCAACAATCTCATTATCCACAAACTTCCTTTTATTATTAAGTATATCCTTCATGAACTTCATATAGCTTGAAATTTGTTCCAAAACTTCAACAAATGGAATGCTTATCGTTAATTTCCTCCATATTTCTAAAAAGTTTGAAAATTGGTTATCTCTATTTTTTTGCTTCAATCTTTGAGGAAATGGAGGTGGTGGTCTTATACAGTTATTTTCATTGGTTTAATAGGATATTCTGACTCAAAATGAAAATCTTCACCAAATTTTTCATTTTCCACCTCATCTTTTTCAACTTCAACTTCCACTTCTTTTTGAACCCTGTTTTCTAATTCTTTTCCACTTCTTAATTGAATAGCCTTAATTTTCTCTTTATTCTAATCTTTAGGATTTACTTTGACATTGCTAGGTAATGTTCCTGGAGGTCTATTGTTAAGTGCGGTAACAATACATCCCAATTGATTTTCCTTGTTTCTAATTGCAGCTCCTTAACTTTGTAATTGATTTCCCATTTACAATATAAATTCTTCCATTGACAACTTTTTCTCCTTACTTTACCAATTATTAAAACCTATAGGGTAATAAGCTTTATATGTTTGATTTCCTTGATTATTTGAGTTTCCTAATGAGTTCGCAATGTTGTTTCCCCATTACAAATTTGCAGCATTAGAATTATTGTTACTCCAACAAAAATTTGGATGATTCTTCCAACTAGGATTATAATAATTGACATAAAGATTATTAGAAAGATTATTTACAGTATTTAATTTCTCAAAAGAAGTTTGAGATTTTATCATTTGTCCCAATGAGTTTTCCTCAAGCACAAGTGATGTCTGAGAATAATTCATTCCATATTGATTTGTCTTCTTTAATATAACAACTATTTGTGCAGCTAACATAGATATTGCATCAAAATCATGAATACTGGCTACTCTTTTCGGATTTACCCTTTCAGAGTGACATTAAAAATTTTTAGTAGCCATGTCTTCAATTAAAGAATATGCATCATCAAATGGTTTTGACATTAATGATCCACCACCAACAACGCTAGTTGTGGATCTAATAGATTCAACCAATCCATTATAAAATGTTTGAATTATTAACCAATCTGGCAACGCATAGTGTGGACACTTTTTAAGGAGATCTTTAAATCTTTCTCAGGCTTCATAAATTGATTCCCCTTCAAAATGACAAAGAGATGTAATATCATTTCTAAGCTTAGCAGTTTTTGAAGGTGAGAAATATTTAGATAAAAATTTTTGTGATAGCTCTCCCCAAGTTCTGATAGATCCAAATGCTAACAAGTTTAACCACATCATAGCTTTATCCCTTAGTGAAAAAGGCAAAAATCTAAGTCTGACAACATCTTTTGACACTCCATCATATTTAAAAGTAGCACACAATTCTAGAAAACTAGCAAGGTGTAAATTATGATCTACAATTGGTGTTCCTCCAAACTGATTGTTTTGTACCATTTGAATAATAGTAGGTTTAAGCTCAAATGAATTAGCATCTATAGTAGGGTTTTGTATACTCAGGTGAATTTCATCTGCTGTAGGATTAGCATAATCTCTGAAATGTCTCTGATGATGTTCATTTTCATTTCCAACATTACTTTAATTGCAAGTCATTTTCATAATATGATCTATTTCTTTTTGTTGTTTTCAAATTTTTGTTTCTAACTCACAATCATAAGGTACTAAATTTTCAGATCTTACACTATGCATAAACAAACACAACAAATAATTTAAAATATGGAAACACACTAAAATAAGAAAATATTCTAACTAAACTACAAAGAGTTTTTTTTTAAAAATAAATAAAACTATAATTTATAAAATAACTTACTAATACTTTCTGTTACATCCCTGACAACGGTGCCCAAAACTTGATGCGGGTGGATTTAGTATGTTAATTTTGCAAATATTTTTCAATATTACAAAATACACACGACATATATAATAACAAATATACAAATTAATCCCAAAAAAATTTACTTTAGATAAAATAGTTTTATCTTTTAAAAATATTTAAATTATCAAATCCCCTTTAAAAGTAATGCAAGTATATGTATCGTTCAAGTAAGAAAGAGCCCTAATGGAGTCCTAGATATCGATCCCACAAAAAGTTGAAAATGCCTATAAATAAATTCTTAAGATTATAATGTAAAGTGCAATTTTTAAAACTTCAAAAATAAAGTGCTAAATTTGAATATTAAGTAACAAGTGAATGCTAATTAAAATGCAGTTGAAAGATAAAGTTAACTAAACTAAATGCTAATATTTCAAAAGTAAACTTACGAAAACTAACAATTTTTATGTGACAGAAAGTTCAAATTTAAGAACACATCCTTCCCCTTTACAATGAGTATATGGATTATGAAGAAATTAAATACTTTTGAAAATATATATAAAACGATTTTGTGCCAAATATGAGCAATTCTATTCTTTACTCTCTTCCAAGTGCATAAAGAACATTGATTAATCCAGAGTTTGGTCTCTACTTCCGTGGTTAGGCTGGGAGGATGTCGGATGCCACTCCAGAGCTCCCACTATTCCTTCACTTGAGGGATAACAATCTTGCATTAGTTTCCAATCAACTGGACCAAATTAGGGATTTTAATCTATCACCTAAAAATATCCAATTCTGCATCCAATAAAGTATATTTCCCTATTTATTTGCACCCAACTTCATGGATGAAATACTTTCCCATGAAATCAAATGTCATTCTCCCCATGTTATAGAAATCATAGCCCTTTCAGAACATATGTTTCTCAACACATTTTAACATTTCAATTGGCCATATTGAAAAGTAAATGATGATTAGAGTTCAAATCATCATAAATTATTGACATTAAAAATCATATAAAATAAAATCATTTCTTCACAAAATCATATCTCAAAGTAGGGAGAAGGATAAAGAAGAATACTCAAAATTCATGAGAAGGATATGATAAAACACGAATTTCATATATAAAAACAAGTTTACAAAATAAAAAAAATAAAAGACACAACTTATCTCACAATCCTTCCCAATCAAATCCCTAGAAGTTCTCTCCAATCTTTTTTCTCTTTACAAGCACTCTCAATTTTCTCTTAGAATTGTAATGATGAATAAATCTCTCACCTTCCCTCTTTTCTTAATATCCTTGAGGAAAATCTTCAAGACCTTCACTTTATCTCTCTCTCTTTCTCTTCTTGAAGCCCCCCTTTACGCGCCACTTCAACTCTCTTCAGGCCTTAGACTTCTCTCTCTTTTATCAAAGGCTGCCTCCCTCCAAAAAAAAATCAAAATTCTATCCAAAATTCTATGTAAAAGTCAACTCTTTTGAATTCAAAAGACATGTCCATCGTTCCAAGAGACATATCCCTTCATAAATGAACCTTCCAAATTGTCTAGATGCATTGAATCACACCAAGGGATGTTTAGAACAAGTGACCCTTTGAAAATTCATGCAAAATTCATCTTGAACCACATTAATACTCAAAAAGTCATCACTGACACATCTTGCGCCAGCTCTCTGTGAAATGGCTCATCATGCGCCAATCTGGCACATCTTGCGCCATTTTGCTAAAGACCGCGTTGTTATGGTTTTTAGCGCATCTTGTGCCAGTTCTCTGTATATTGGGGCATCTTGTGCCAGTTTCCCAAAATTAGTTGTTTTGGCTCCAAATTTCGTCCCTTTTGCTCTTTTGCTCCAAATACCTAAAATTGATATACCTGCAACAAAAATATGAAAATACCCTTCTTTAAAGTGCAATATCACAAAAAATAAGCATAAAATGTATACTTAAAACAACATATTAATTTAGTGTATCAGAAGTCAACTAGCCAGAGATAGTTCACATTACCTATGAAAGGAGAGAAGTTGCGTCCGCCAACAGAGATGATCAGCTAAAGAAGGATTCCCCGTCAAGTGTAATATTAAAAAAGACATAAAACAGTTGGTCGAACAATAAGTTCGGGAGGCCTTAGCCCAATCTAAGGGTGGTGCATTGATTTTAAAAGGTTGATCTTACCCGGAGGAGTTCAGTGTCGTGCCCTACCCTAAAGGTTTTGTGTCACCGAACTTTATGATATTCAACGAGTGCGAAAATCCCAGACAACATGTAGAACATTTACGAGCTAGTTGTGGCAACACAGGAGGTAATGACGCCTTACTCTTCTGTTAGTTTTTCAGTAGCTTAAAGGGATATCATTCAATTGGTACACTGAGTTTCCCAATGGATTAGTAAAAAAGTTTGCCAAGTTAGAACAGTTGTTCATGAAGAGATTTGCTGGAGCAAAACACCACATTAATATTAGAGATCTCATAGTGGAAAGGCAAAAGCCTAACAAAACACTAGTGGATTTTATCTTGAGTTTGAGAAACCTAAGCATGAAATGTGAACCTCAGCTACAAGAACAACATGCAATTGAGATTCTACTCAAAAGCATCCATGGTCTAGTAGCTTTCATGCTTAAGGGACTCACCATCAAATCTTTTGAGAAGCTATTAAGAAAAGTTAGCAATTTATAAGAAGAAGTCAAACATATGGATTCCCAAGAAAAGTCAGAAAAGTCCAAAAAAGCCTGAGTATTTGAGAAGAAGTCTGAAACAGTGGCAACAATCAATAAGGTAAAACAAACAATAAAGATTCAAGTAGAACATTCTCGTCAGAGTACTCAGTCGTCATCAAAGCATGCTCAACAACAACAAGTACAACAATATGTCCAGTCTAGTCAGCAGTCACACCAAGGAGGACCGTACCAGATAAATGGTAGATGGGGTTCGACTCTTTCAGAAAGAAAGAATAGAGTATATTCTTTCAAAGATGAGGCTGTGCCAAAGATGTTAAGAAACTTAATGAAGAAGACCGAGTTTAGATTGCTAGAACCAAAGAAGCCAGAAGAAACTAACAAGAAAGAGCATCCCAATTTTTGCCCCTACCACAGGATGTTAGGACGTACAATAGAGGGCTGTTTCATTTTTAAGGATTGGCTCGAGAGGAATTTCAAAGAAGGAAATATAACAATCCTAAAAGAATATTTAAAAGAACCCGAAAGAAGTTTTGTAAATATGATTTTGGTTCAACTGATCACTCCGATAGATCCACATGCAAAGAAAGATGGATGGAGTATAGTTTGGAGCAAGTCATCCAAGAAGATACTCGATCAGATTGAGAGCGCTTTAGCATAGGTAGCCATCCAAAGTCTACAGCCTACCCAACCCAAGTTAGAGATTTTGCCAAAGAAATCACCGTAACTTGAGAAGAAGAAGGACGAGGGGGTATGATAGGGAGTATGTTAGGGACTGCCTCTATTATATTGGTTGTCTTGGATTCGGGGAAGAAATTCCTCGAACCACTGAGCATTTATGACTATCGTTTTACCCCACCAGGGTATTATGAATATAATGATTATGATTTCGGCTATGTTCTAATATTTTCTAGTGATAACGTAACTGACCTTGGTCAATCTAACTTCAATCTCATATCTCAAACTGATCCTCAAATTGTACTTAAACTTGATGAACCCGATAACGAGAATGAAGAAGATGTCGATAACATCGGTTACGATAGCACTAAGAGTAAGGCACCGGTCCTCAAATAACATGGTACACCACTCACCATCAATTTGGATCTTTCTGTTGAAGAAGAAATACTAGAATTTTTGCCTACAACATCTTAAGAATATGAATAAATTATAGACATAAACTTAAGAAGTGGGAAGGTATTACCTCCAACAACAGCTCCAGTGGATAAAGAGAAGGAAATAGTCACTCAAGAAGAGCTACCTCCACATCAGTCAGTGGACGAGCCACAAAACCAAGTAATGATTGGAGGATTATACAAAGTATATTATAATTTGATAGCTCATCTTAGAAGGTTGCTAGCAAAACTAAGCATCTATGATGCTTTAATCCTGTCAAATGAGATGAGAGGGTCTCTAGTTACAGTCTTGCTTGACCCAGAGATCTTAGAGAAGAAGAAAGTGTTGAAGATGAAGATGTGCTGTGGCTTTGAAGTACAAAATTCTAATTTATAAGAACTTTTTTGTGGTGTGCTGTGTTGGATTTTATTAGTTAATAATGTTGGATTAATATGCGTTTGATGTTGGTATTTGATTTTTAGTTTACATCACCCAATTGTAAATCTGGCGTCTAGGTGCCTGTTTAGCTGAACCGTCAAATCGGTCTAAATTCACAAAAAAAGGGCCCAACTTCCACCATTTCTTTCTTGTTTCTTCTTCTTCTTTGCGAAGCACACCGAGCAGCACCCTAAGGCTTCTCCATATTCAAATTTTCGGCAATTTTGAGGTATAATAATCTTGAATTTCTTCTCTCAATAAAAGCTTCACTTTGGCTTAAAATTTTTTTAATTTCATCATGGATTTATTCTACATTATGGAAATATTGAAAATGAAAAACTTGGAAGGGTTTAGTGAAGAATCCATAGTGTGAAGTTTCTCAACACTAATTTCCATTTTAGGAGTTGATTATACCTTTATTACAAATTTATTTAGACTTACTGTGAATTCTTAGAAATTTCATGGCTCCTAAAGTGTAGAAGAGGAAAGGAAAGGAAGTTTTAGATGCTAAGAAATTTTTCAACATCAAGGCTCAACATCATTACAATACTCTACTCACCTAAAAAATGTTGATTAAAAAACATGCTTTCTTCAGACTTGGAGGTGTCATAGAAAGTTTAATTGTGGACCAGCAATGGGAAAACTTATGCTACTTCACAGTAGTGATAGTTATCTCAGTTGTATGGGAATTTTATGCCATCCTCCGAGAAGCCACTGATGATCAGATTTTTGTTCATGGAAAAAAGGTAGAATTTACCACTGAATGGCTTAAAGCTCTTTATCAGATTCAGGATGAGATGGATTGTGAGTACTTTTCATTTAAGATTTCTGATTAAAAGTTGAATGAGGTTATTCCATTTTTTACTGTTGAAAGTGGAGTTTGGAAAATTAATAATAACTACAAGGTGAAATTCTCCACTTTAATGTTTAATGCACACTCTAAGGCATGCCATTATTTTATTTCTATAAGACATCTTCCTTTTAATCATCTTAATGAAGTAACTAAAGAGAGAGCTACTTTGAACTTTTTCATTCAACAAATGAAACATATAAATATTGGCTCTCTTATTTTTTAGAACATCCTCATTTCTTCTAGAGGTGAGACTACTGGAGGTTTAAGACACCCTGCTCTGATTTTCACTTTATAAAATCAATCAATAGTTGGGTATGAGAGATGAGAAGAATTATTGCAACCCCTAAAACCCATCAGTAGACCCTATGTGCATACTTAAGAATTACATCTGGATTAAGGACTAGGGGTGGAAGCAGAGACATACCTTCTACTTAAGATTCTAGACCTTACACTTCTAGTACTACTTCAATGGATAGTGAGATATATCTTGACTCTACAGAATCAGATAAAAAGTACTGATGCTCACTTGTTTCATAATGATGAATACATGCAGTGAAGAGTTGATTTTGATATTTCTTTTTGTTGGGCTATGGTAAAATTCATGAGGGGCAATCACGCAGTGGAATTCCCTACTTGTCCCAGTTTTACACGTTATGATAGTGGAGAAATTTAGGAGGATGAAGAAGATGATGATAGTGATGATGAGGAGTAGTTTTATCTTTATTTTTTATGATTTTATTTTTATTTTGTATTTATGGTTGATCGATGTAGTGTTATTGTAAAATATCATAATAAAATTGTTATCTGTGGTACTGGATTGTTTATCTATACTGTGCTACTGTCTGTTTTTAAATTTATTGCTTATGTTTAGAACTATCCTTTAATTAGCAAATCTTTTTGATATATCATGTTAAATGAAACTTTATTTATTGTTATACATATGATCTTCTTAATTAATACCTACAAAGTTTCATGTTCAAAACCCTTTATAGTTTAGTCTTATTAATGACATTTACTGTTTTCTTCCTACCTACATTTCTACACTATATGTGTACCTGTTAAAAAATTAACGTTTGTGGGAAGGAAAAAAAAAATTCATAAATGAGACTAAACTTAGGTTAAAAAATTAACGTTTGTGGGAAGGAAAAAAAAAATTCATAAATGAGACTAAACTTAGTTATCCTCAATAAACTATATTTTTAAAATTATTTTAACATGACCTTTTGGTATTCGAGGTTAACTTTAGATAACTATTATATTGATTTTATAAAAATCATAGTATACTTAAGCAACAGTTTTTAATAATAAAGGTTAGTTTTAGAATTAAGATATTTAGTATAATAGTATAAAACTATGCTTTTACTATTTAAGGTAAAGGAAATTGTAGTTTTAAAATATTAAGAGTCTTAGAGTTACATATAAGAAGAAAGATTTTAGACTCTATAAAAAATCATTTTCAAAGCTAATATGCATTTATAAAGTAAAGAAATGCGAGAAGTTTCTAACTTTAGGAAGAGGATAGTGAAGTTCAAAATTATTAAAGGCTATCTAGATATAACAATCCTCACATGAAAAGAAAAGAAAAAAGAGATCAAAAACAATCCTAAAAGCGAAAGAAAAGCAAATTCAAAAGAAGAAAAAAAATGTGTGAGGAGAAGCTTGAGGAGATGCCTAATCATAAATTTGCTTCACTTGAATCATCTTACGAAAAGGGACTTAATTACATTTCTAAAATTATATTTAAAATATGAGCATCCTTAATAAAAAAGCTCTCATGATATTTTTTTTCAAGTAATACTTCTAAGCCTCCTTAGCATGACATATTACATATATTCTTGAAATGAATAGAAAATCAGAATTCTTAAACTTGAGTACTAGATATTCTTACATTTCTTGTTTTAGCTTGAGTAATTAAAAATTTTTCAAAAGTTTCACTGTTTTATTTATAAAATGAAAACTATAGAAATCTTTAAGTAAATCTCACTACCATAAATCATAATTTTTACATAGTAAAAGTGTTACTTAAAGACAAGTAATAGTTAAGTTTGGGGGATTTTGACTTGTCTAAATATATTCAACTTTTATATAAACATTTAATGCTTACTTTTAATGATATTGTACTTTAAAAAAAGGTATTTTCATGTTTTTGTTGCAGGTACACTAAGTTAGGCATTTGAAACAGAAAAAAAGAAAAAAGGACAAAATTTAGAGTCAAAAGGCCACTTGTTGAAGACATTGAATTGGCGCCTAGGCGCCGAGATCTGGTACCTAAGCACCAGAATACGGAGAAGGAGTTGCTTAGGAGCCAAATTTTGACATCTAAGCATTAGAGATGATTATTTTCAAATGCTTTGAATTTGGACAAATTTCAAAGGGGTGTCGACGGAGACTCCTTAAAATTCGGCCCTCCGGTATATAATACTGATTTTATGAAAAAAAAGTGGGTTTATTAGTGGGAATTAAGTGGCGTGAGAGTGTTAGAGAGGATTTTCTCTAATGAGTTGTAAGAGGAGAGGGGAAGTGAGAGATTTCTTCTTCATTACATTTCTAAGAGAGAGTGGAGTATTATTTTAAGGATAGAAAGTGATTCAAAGGAACTTCAAAGGATTTGCTTGGGGAGGAGATTGAGATAAGTTTTTTGTACTTTACTTTTTTATTTTATGTAAACTTGTTTTTATATATAATCAATGTTTTGTTTTATTTTTCACAGAAATTTTGAGTAGTTTGCTTTGTCCTTCTCCCGACAATGAGATATAGTCATGTGAAGAATCAAAATTATTTAGAAGCTTTTTAATTTCAAAGTTGTCATGATTCAAACTTTAATGTTGATGTACTTATAGATCTGACCAATTGATTTGTTAAAATGTGTTGTTAAACATATGATCCGAGAGGGCTATGCTTTCTTCAACTAAGTAAGAATCATAATTGATCTCATAAATGAGAATGAAGTTCATGGGCTCAAGTGTAAATAAAAATGGAAATATGTTTTGTTGGGCATAGAATTGGAAATTTTAGGATGACACACTAAAATCATCAATTTTATCCAGATGTTTATAAACAAAAGCAAGATGTAAGCCCACAGGTGAGGGAAACGTGGGAACTCTAGAGTGAGAGCTAGTAACTTTCCAGTCTAACCACGAATTTAGGGACTAAACTTTGGATTAGCCAATGTTCTTTGTCTTAGCCAATGTTCTGGATTAGCCAATGTTCTTTGTCGCTCGTAAAGAGGATAAAGAATAAAATTGCTCTTATTTGGCGCAATATAATTTATAAAGAATTGGATTATTTATTGACTATAACCTCATTATAATGGGGAAGGATACTTTCTTAAATTTGAACTCTTCTCCATAAAACTTAGTTTAGACAGATTAGATTTAAATTTAAAATTTAGAGATAAGTATAGTAAACATAGTTTATTTAGTTGCACAAAAAAAAAATTAACTGCTTCCTTACGTAAGTTTCCTATAGTTTAGATATTGCTTCTTCGAGATATTATTATTAGAATTTCTACCTCCCTATTGAAAACTACTCGTAGAAATTTCTTGATCCTCAAAGACTTAAACAGTAAAAATTGGATCAACAAATTTCTAAGCTTTTGAAGGTATTTAAGAAGCTAACAATCAACATTCCTTTTGTTGAAGCACTAGAGAAAAAACCAAGCTATGTTAAGTTTATCAAAGATATATTAAATAAGAAATGAAAATTTATTGAACATGAGACTGTTGCACATAGTGAAGAATGCAGTGCAATAATTCAAAAAAAGCTTCCTAGAAACTTAAATATCCTGGTAGCCTTACTATTCTATGTGCAATAAGAGAAATATTTTGTGGAAAAGTTTTATGTGATTTAGTAGCTAGCATTAACCTCATGCCCTTATCAATATTTAGAAGGTTAGGTTTAGGAAATATTTTTCCTACTACTGCAACCCTTTATTTAGTTAATCGATCAATCACTTATCCTAAGGGGGTTACAGATGATGTGCTAGTTTAGGTGGATAAATTTATCTTCCCTGTGAATTTCATTATTTCAGATACAGAGGAAGATAATGAAATACCAATCATTTTAAGTTGACCTTTCCTTACTTTTGGAGGAGCTACGATAGATGTGCAAAAAAAGAGCTTACAATGAGAGTTAAAGACCAGGAAGTTACTTTTAATGTGTTAAAATCAATGAAGTAACCAGCAAAAGGAAAAGATGATGAATGATATAGAATGGAGATTATCGATGATTTAAGTATGAACCACTTTCTAGAAAGTTATAAAGGTACAACTGGACACCAAAAACTAGGGAATGAAAATGAAACTAATTTTCAAGATTAATCTATTGAGATAATATCTGAGGATTCAAATTATGTTTTAGAAATTTTTGAGATTTTAGACACTACTGAGAGTATTAAACTTCTCATTCTTTCAATTGAAAAACCTCATAAACTTGAGAAGAAGGTACTCCCTACACATTTAAAGTATTCTTTATTAGGGAACTCATAAACATTACCCATTATAATATCCTCAGACTTAAGTGTAGATCAACAAAAAAGAAATAATGGAAACTTTGAGAAATTATAAGAAAGCCTTTGGATGGACGTTAGTGGATATTAAAGGTATCAACCCTTCAATTGGTATGCATAGAATTTTAATGGAAGATATCATAAGCTTAGGGTAGATCCTCAAAAGAGATTGAATCTTATAATCAATGATGTTAAACATAAAGAAATTTTAAAGTGGTTAGATGCTAGAATCATTTATCCTAATTCCAACAGTGTTTGGGTTAGTCTCATTTATTGTGTTCTTAAGAAAGGGGAAGTGGCTCTAGTTGTTAATGAACAAAATGAATTAATTCCAACAAGACAAGTCACTAGGTAGCAAATTTGTATTGATTATAGAAAATTGAATCTCACCACGAGGAAAGATCACTTTCCTCTACATTTTTTGGACCAAATGTTGGATAGGCTAATTGAACATCATTTTTTTTTGCTTTTTGGATGGATAGTTTGGATACTGCCAAATACCTTTAGCTCTTAAGGATCAAGAAAAGACAACATTCACAAGTCTCTATGAAACTATTGCTTTTAGGAGAATGTCTTTTGGTTTATGCAATGCACGTGCAACTTTTCAAAGGTGCACGATGCTCAGTCTTTGAGATCTAATTAAGAAAGGAATTGAAATTTTAATGGATGACTTTTTAGTTTTTGGAACCTCCTTAGATTCATGCTTAGATCATTTAACGGAAATTCTAAAATGCTATGAAGAAAAACATTTAGTTCTCAATTAGAAAAAATGACAATTTATTTTTGCAAGAGGAATTGTACTGGGACATAAAATTTTTGAAAGCAACATGGAAGTAGATCTAGCAAAATTACGAGTTAATGCTAAACTAACTCCTCCTAGTGTAGTGAGAGAAGTTAAAATTTTTCTAGGATAAGCTGGGTTTTAGAGAAGTTATATTAAAGAATTTTCAAAAATTTCTAAGCCTCTATGTCATCTTTTGGAAAATGACTCGATATTTGATTTTAGTCAGAAATGCTTAAATGCCTTCAATTTATTAAAAAAAAAATAATCACTGTGCCTATTATTGTTTCACCTAATTATGGAAAGCCATTTGAATTAATGTGTGATGCGAGTTATTATGCTATTAGGGCTATGCTAGGGCAAAAATATTGTAAGGTTTTAAGGTTATGTACTATGCCAGTAAAACTCTTAATGAAGTTCAAATTAACTATGCTACTATTGAAAAGGAAATATTTGCAGTAGTATATGCATTTGATAAATTTAGATCTTATTTAATTAGAGTGAAATGTTTTGTGATACTGATCATTCTGCTATAAGATATCTAATGCTGAAGAAAGATGCAAAAATAAGATTGATTAGATGGGTCCTTCTGATGTAGGAATTTGAATTTAAAGTAGTGGATAGGAAGGGATCTCATAATCAAATTTCTGATCATTTTTCAAGGTTTGACTAGGAAAATTATGGTAATTTTGGAGAGGAGATAAATGAAAATTTCCCTGATGAACAATTATACAATATTTTAAAGAGGAAAATTCCATGGTATGATGATATATTTAACTATATAGTTAATGATATTTTACCCTACAGATTAACACCACCAAAAAAAGAAGTTTATTCATGATGATAAATTTAACTTTTGGGTATATAAGAAATGTAAGGATCGAGTTATTATTGGACTCACTTTTGTTGAGGTTTAGTCTTTCTTACTTAGAAGCCTAGGATCTAGCCATAAGAACTTCTTAATGACCATTCTAGAGGACTCGTAATGGAACCCAACCCCATCAGAAATTCTAAACACTTTTTTACTCTTCTTGGAGTTCCACATGTTGGTTCTAACCTCTAGCATTTAGTAGGATGGAACCAACATGAGGGAGTGATCCTGACTCTTTATATATATGTTAATGCGATTATTTTGAATATATTCTTAATTTTTTTTTGTAATTCTTACTTGGCAATGATGCCAAAAACTTTATCACCAGCAACAGCTGGGCACAAACTTGACTTTGAAGCAAATAAGAAAATAATTATTATATTTGATTATGAGATAGTACGCAAATATACGTATCGTTATCAAGTAATATAGGACATTTTGATTAAGCCCCAAATATCGAACCAATAGGGAATACTATAATATGCAACTACAAATCAAAAGAAATTAGATAAAAAACTTTACTTAATAAATTAATCTTAATTAAACTCTTATACTATAATAAGAATGAAAGTTTGGTTTTTTATGTAATTTTTGACAATTGAGAATAATGTAAACAACTAACTAACTTAATACTATATTTGTAAGATGAAGGCAATATAAATAATATATCTTTTTCTTTATTATGAATCGGAAATAAGTATAGGAATTTTGTTGTTGAAGTATTCAAATTGTGTTATGTCAAATAGGAGATAATATTCTTTACCCTTACTAAACCCTTACTAAAGATGCAATAAAGAACATTGGCTAATTTATAGTTTGAATAATCTTAAAGATGGGTTATTAGGTAGGGAAGATACTAGGTCTCACTCTAGAGTTCCCTCTTCTCCCTCCACCTAAAGGCTAACATCTCAGATCAAACCCTAAAGCTATAAATCAAATTGGGGGCAATAGCCTGTCACTCTAAAGTCCTCTAATTCTTCACCCTTTAAAGTTTATTTCCTTATTTATTTGGATTCAATCATGTGAATTACATTCTCATCCATACAATTTCATGTGGTTCTTATCATATGTTGAATAATATAATACATCTCGGATCATACAAGTTCTCACAATAGGTATTAACTTCTTAATTGGCCAAATCAAGAAGTAAATGAAGTACAAGGTTTAAAATCTTCACAACTTCTTCCAATATTATAAACTAATACTTCACAAAACTTCCATCCAATACTTAATCACTTATCATTTTAAGGAAAAAGATAAAGAAAACTACTCTAGAATCTATGGAGAAAACACAACCACACTTAAGTTTGAAAGTAGAAATCATGCAAACAAACAAGAAGTCTAAATTAAAACCAAATGTAAACCAAATGTAGTCACACCAAATGTAGTCACAAAGATAAAAACTTATCTAAAATCCTCTCCACCAAAGTATTGAATTTTCTTTAAACCTCTTCCCTCACTTATAATACAAATTACAGCTTAAATAAACAGAAAAATGGCGGCAACGGCGGCAGCGACGGAATATGGTGACTGAAATGGGGGTTGGCTCTATGAAGGGGGGCTCTTCTTCAATCCAAGTCTTCTTTTATAATTTTCTAAAAGGTGCGCTGGTGTCTCATAAAAATATGTCGACATTCAATGTATCTTCTAGAAGTTTCCTCCTTTCAAAATCCAATTGAATGAATTTTTGCGTCAATTAACTATTTCCCATGTTTTCACCGAGGGTGCTTCAAACGCCTCTTCAAAAATTAGTCCAAATTCATTGAATGATTAGGTAATTACTTATGGCGCTTAAACGCGAGGTGCTGGGTGCTTAGGTGCCTCAGTTCAATTTTATACCTTCTTCATTTTTGCTCCAAATTTGATCGTTTTTCACTCCTTTCTCCATTTCTCATCAATTTGATTGTACTTGAATAAAAAAACACACAAATAACTTTCATTAAAGTGCAATATCTAAAAAATAATTATAAAAATGTGTACACAATGACTATATATTTTAGGTGTATCAAAATCCTACAAACTTAAAATGTTACTTATCCTTAAATAACCCTCCAATCCTTTAAAACCAAAATAAGTAGATTATTTAGAGGAGTTTATTTAATATATTCTAAAATTTTGATGTAGAAATATAGTAATCCAGTTTATAAAAAACATTAGTATATGAGACCAGCTTGGAGTCTAGAAATTTTTAATGTAAAGAAGTCTGAAAATTTTGAGTTCCTGTTTAGTTCAAAAATACTGTAAATTCTCCAAATATAAAGTTTAGGCATTCTATCTTCTCCACTTAAAAATTTTTATTAAGAATAATTATACTTACTATATTATATTTTTAAGCTAAAAAGTTTCTTGAGTGTTGTACTTTAAAAATATATTTTATAAAACCAATTTTTTATTAGGCAATAATCCTCAAGCTTCTCCTCCCTTTCTCAAAATTTTTTTTATTTTTTATTTTTATTTTTATTTTTTTATGAGGATTAGTATATCTAGATAGGCCTTTAATGATTTTGAATTCCACTTCTCCTGTCCTAAAGCAAAGCTCTATTATAAATCTTTTACTTAAAAAATATAGTAATAGTTTTGAAAATTATTTTTAATAAAAGAAATTTAAGGCTTAAAAATAAAAGTCTAACATTTTTAAATTTTTCGAAAATACAATTTCTCCGACTAAAGATAGTTACACAAAATTTATCATTTCCACACTAAAAATTGTTCACTTTAAGTTTTTCTTCATCACTATAGGTTTTAACTAAATTCTCTTACTCATTTCTATATTTAAAATCTTACTTCCCTAGTATAGCTTCATATATATAATCATTTTCATTTTTTTTTCAAATCAAAATCAATTTTATTTGTAGCACATTTGAAAACAAGTAAACTTCAAGTTTTAGAAAATTTATCATCCCCCTGCCCAAACTTAAATTTTTAATAAGATAAAACATTTTAGCATCATATATATGCAGGCAGGAATGAAAACTAAAAATAACATGCTTATAAGAAATTTTACATCCTTAATATACAAGTATAAATATTAAAAATAGGAGTAAAGATTAATTGATTAAATTTTACTATACTTGACATATAGAGATTCATTAGAATTCTATGCGGTGGAGGAAAGCATAAAAGCAAACAAACACACTAATAGACATTCACAACTGCAACATAAAGAAAATTTCTGGTAATAAATTGAAAATTTTAAACATGAAGTTCTTAAGTAAGAGTTAGTAATATTCTAAATCTTCTTAAGACTCAGGATTAAGTTCAACACTGACTAACTAAGTACACTAAACAACATAGTTAACACAATTACTACCACCAAAACAAAATATAACTATTCACAAGAACATAAATATATCAAAGTAATGTCTAACAAAATAGAACACAAACAAAACTAACAATCTCAACAAGTACATCTCAAAACTAAACAACGGTAAGATATAATTGTAGCAAAAAAAGTTCATAAAACAACTAAACTATAGAACTCAGTCTAATCATCCTCATCCTCATCAGCATCATCACTATGCCAAACAGTTGTACGCTCATATGATGGATATTTTGGATATGGAAGGAAAAATACTCTTGTCACCTCTTAGGAGGTTTTCAATAGATGAGTGGAATTTCTCCTCATAATCACTATGTCGATATGATATGCAATATGATATGCAAAATTTTCCAAATTCAATACCTTATCAACAGTACAGTTGATTTTGTCCAATATCCTCGGCAAAAAATGTGATTATGAATCAGATCCAGAAGTCTGACCTTGTGGTGTTGAAGCATGTGAGGTAGAAACACGAGTTGTAGAGGCACTTGAGCTGCTAGAAAATCCACCTCTCTTGCCAAAAATTGAATGATGTGAATAAGGTTTCACATTAACACTTGTAATGGGCTGAGTGGTTTCAGTATTTCTTCATAGCTGTCAAATTTAACACCTGCCTGCTCGCACAAAGAAAAGATCAAAGATGTGAATCCCAAACCTACAATAGTAGCAGTGACAACAAAACTGACGATAGTCTCATAAATCAGAGCTCCAATATCAATGGGCTTGAACTAATGAATACAATAGTTCAAGGTAGCTCTATCTTGGGTCACTTCACTGAGGTGGTTTGTTGGTAGCAGACGAGCAGAAATAAAGTAATGCCACGCTTTTGATGTGGCATCTAACATCAACGTAGGTAAATTGACTTTTCTTTCATTAGTAATCTTCCACAACCCTCTTCCTCCTGTAAACGATGATATAATCTCATCCAACTCCTCCTCATTTGGACTATAGTTTGAATAAAAACATAATGTACTAGGGGCAACTGATAGAATAGATCTATTACCTCTTGAGAGAAAGGTACTTTTCTTCTTTAAACCTTGAGTCCATCATCTTCAGCTTCAGGGAGATTTGAGTAGAACTCCCAAACAATAGAAATAATGGCCACAGCAGAAAAACAGCAAAAATGCTCCAACTGTCGGTGAATGACCAAATCTTCTACTGCTTCTCCTGGGCTCTTAAAAAATCACTCAGAAATCAATTTCCTTGTTTACAATGCATCAGTATATCGATCATGAGCTGTCAAAATAACAAACTTGTTTGAATTGAATTGAGCTTTTGCTTTGCTCCTCTTCATTCTTGGGGTCATTTCTAAAAATCATAGAAAATTCACAATAAACTCCAGACTGAACTCAAAATTCTTAAACTCAACTCGTAAAAACTTAAACTATCAATTCTATGTATTTTCCATAGATTTTTCTCAAATTTTCACCATGAATAATGATTTTCGGTCAAATCCATAATGTGGTAAAAAAATGGTGAAAATAAAAAATTTTTACATAGAAGTGAAGCTCTTATTTCAAGATGATCAAATATAACAATTTTTTCTTGAAACCACCAAGAAATCTTCACTTAAGATGATGCCCTAGCTCTCAAACTTGCAAAAATAGAAGGTAGGAGATGAAATTGGGGAAAAATGGACTTTTTTGGCCCAAATTTTTACTTTAAATAGTTCGCGATTTGGTTTACGTGAACTGACACTTAAGTGAGAATGGTTCAGCGCTTGGGCACTAATTGGCGCTTAGGCACCAGTGCACAAATTTGGCACAATTTTGGATATTTTTGGTTTTAAGTAAAATGCACTTCTAGCCTATATCAACCACTTCTAAATGGTCTTTGAAATCTTTAATAACTATTTTACTCCCTTTCAACTCTCCTCTTCCTCAAGATTTACTAATCTTAATTAATTTGATTCAACACAAATAAACACAACATTTCACACAAGCAAAAACTTATATTAATTCACAAAAAAATACAAATATTTTTAATACATAATTTCTCAATGCAATGAGTCTGGGATGAGATAGTTCCTAACACAAACACTAAATAACCATAACATTAAAAACACACAAAACAAACTTAACACTAATACACATTAAACACAGTTAAAAATGAACAAATAAACACTAACAATAAACTTAATTCCACTCTCCTTTTGGTGGAATGAATCTTGGCCTATCATTATTCTCTCCTTGGGCATTTGGAATGTAAATCTGATAGAACGAACGGTGGTAAGAACTCTGGTTTAGTCTTCTTCAATCCATTTATTTTTCAAATACATTGCATTGTCCGCTTCTTCAACAAAATTGGTATGACTATGGCTAAACTACATCTTAAGTTGTCATCCCAAATGCTTCCATCCCATATGCTTCAGATGTGTGTTAACTTCCATCACTTTTGCTTCAATTGAAGCCACGTCAGCTTCAATTTTAGTGATTTTGTCAACTATCTCTTCAATACTAACGACTAGGAAACCATTGTATAACTCTTGCACACTTTGACGAATGAATTTCTTCTTCATAACTTCCTCCTTCTTCTTCAAATCACTCTACCAAGATGACATATTTTTAATAACTCTCACTCTTCATCTAGGATTTAGGGTTAAATTTGATGTGTGGTGAGACTTCTCCTCATACCCTTCTAATTATAGGCTCTAGATCACGCCTAAAACAACTAGACACATTCTCAGAACACTAACTTATGTTTAAACCCACTAAACCATGTTTAAATCTTCTAGAAACGTAATTTAACACATTTAGTAAACTATCACGCTTAAGTGTCGAATGTTGGCGCTTAAGCGCCGAATGTTGGCGCTTAAGCGCTAGTGCTTGATTTAGTACATGTCAGCTATGCTCAATTTAGCACAAGTCAACTTAACATCCAAATACTCATTCTAACATGTCTAAGCCATCTTTTAAGGTCTTAGAATAATATCATCACTAAATCACTATATATTCAAAATACTACCAAAATTTTCTAAATCAAACACAACAACATAACATTCAAAACAAACTCACAGATAACTATGGGTTGCCTTCCACAAAGCACTTAGTTTAACGTCATCAGCATGACGTAACCAATGCTTATTTTGGTTGACCCAACAACATAAGATAATTTAATTTAATTTGATCCCCTAAAAAATAGGGTTTCAACCTGTTACCATTTACTTTGAATATTTTATCAGTTTTAGGATCTTTGATATCCACAACACCATAGGGATAAACTTTTATCATAACAAATGGGCCCATACACATGGATTTAAGTTTGCATCAAAATATTCTTAACCTTGCATTATGTAGAAAAACTTGTTGCACTGTCTCAAAAATTTTAGTAAGATTCAAAAATTTTAGTAAGATTCCTCTTTTAGTAAGATTCCTCCGATCATGCCACATCTTCATCTTTTCTATATAAATCTTAACACTCTCATAAGATTCATTTCTTATATTTTCAAGTTCATTTAATTGCAATAGTTTTTTCTCACCCTCATCCTTTAAATTGTATTTAAATTCTTTAATAGCCAAATATGCTTTATGCTCAAGTTCAACTAGTAAATGACAAACATTCCCATATATTAGCCTGTATGGGGACATTCATTATGGAGAGCTATATGCAGTCCTATAAGCTCACAAATCATAGTAAAGTTTGACTGATCAATCCATTTTGGATAGATTTATATATTTTCCTAATATTATTTTAATTTCACGATTGGATAATTCAGTCAAACCACTGTCTGAGGAAGATAAGCAGTAGCAATTCAATGGTTGATATGATTATTTTTTAATAATTTTTCCATCATTGCATTTCTGAAATGACTTCCCCCAAATATTGCCTACTTGTTGACATCGATCACAAGTTTTGATATAAGCTCTAACATCTCTAAAGATTGTAGGCCAATAAAATTCAGATTGCAAACTTTTGTATGTGGTTTTATCAACACCAAAATGTTCCCCAAAATCAGATTGTGTTATTTTTGGATTATTTCAAAAGTTTCTTCTAAAGGAACACTTCTTCAAATAATAAGATCATTTCCTTGTTTATATAAAAATGGGTCATCCCAAAAATAAGTATTAGCTTCACATAAAAATTTCCTCTTCAGTTGATATGTCATTCCATTGGGTATAATATCACTAACAATAAATTTTAACAATGTTGGCATATCATGGAACACACCACTCATTAACACTGAACAATTATTCATCTGGAAAATGTTCATTAAATTCTTTTTTATAATAGTGTGATTTTTCCAATTCAAGCCTGAACAAATGATCAATAATTTGATTCTCAGCTCCCTTCCAATCTGTTATCTCAAAGTCTAATTCTTAGAAAAGAAGAATCCATCTTGTCAATCTTAGTTTTGCATCCTTCTTGTTTAATAAATACTTAATAGCAGAATGATCAGTATACACAAACATTTAGCTACAATTAAGATTGATATGAATTTATTAAAAGCATATACTATTGCTAATAACTCTTTCTCAGTTGTGGTATAATTGATTTGAGCTTCATTAAGAGTTCTACTAACATAGTAGTTTACTTTGAAAATCTTGTCACACTTTTGTCTTAAAACAACTCCAATAGCATAATCACTTGCATCACACATTAATTTAAAATATTTTCCCCAATCTGGTGAAACAATAATTGGTGTAATGACTAATTTTTCTTTTAATAACTCAAAATATTTTAGCCACTCCAAATTAAAATTAAAAATCACATCTTTTCTAGCAAATGACAAGGAGGCTTAGCAATTTTCAAAAAGCTTTTAAAATACTGCCTGTAGAATCCAAAATGTCCTAAAAAACTCCTAATTTCCCTCACACTTATTCGGTAAAGTAAATTAGTGATCACTTGAATTTTTGCAGGGTCTACTTCCATACTATTTTCTGATATCTGATGTCCTAAAACAATTTCTCCTGCTACCATAAATTGACATTTTTCCCAATTTAGGACTAAATTAGTTTCTTCACAGCACTTAAGAACTTTTGATAAATGTTCTAAACATGAATCAAATGAAGTTCCAAACACTGAAAAATCATCAATATAAACTTTAATTCCTTTTTTGTTTAAATCATAAAAAATAATAATCATACATCTTTGAAATTTATAAGGGGCATTGCATAAAACCAAAGGGCATTCTTCTAAAAGCAAATGTACCATAAAGGACTGGTAAAAGTTTTTTCCTCTTGATCCTCAGAAGCTATTTATATTTGACGATAACCAGTATATCTACCAGTATATCTTATATCTATCCAGAAAATAAAAGTACTTATGCCCAGCTAGTCTATCCAACATTTGATCTAGAAAGGGTAGTGAAAAATGATCTTTCTTAGTAGCAAGATTTAATTATTTATAATCAATGCATATTCTCTACCCTATGACTTGTATTATTGGTATTAACTCATTATGTTCATTCATAGTCACTGTCACTCCTCCTTTCTTAGGAATGCATTGAATTGGACTAACCCATGCACTATCTAAAATAGTGCAGATACTTTATAGGGTAGATAATTCCAGCATCTACCCACTTTAAAATTTCTTTCTTAACAATATTTTTCATAATAGGATTTAATCTCCTTTGAGGATCAACCATTGGTTTGCAGTTCTCTTCCATATGAATTCTATGCATATAAATTGAAGAGGACTGATTCCTTTTATATCAACAATTGTCCATCCAAAGGCTTTCTTATAACTCTTCAAAGTTTTCATTAAACTCATTTCTTCTTCTGTAGTTAATTTTGAGGAAATTATAATAGGTAATGTTGAGGAATCACCTAAAAAGACATACTTTAAATGTTCAGGAAGTAACTTTAAGTCAAGTTCATAAGGTTTTTCAATCGATAGACTAAAAGATTTATCTTTTTCTGTCACGTCCAAAACTTCAAAACTTTCTCGAACATAATTTGATTCTTCCATGTAAAATCGTCAAATTGATCTACTTCCACTTCTTGCTCATGTTCCAACTCTTTCATTTCAAATTTCTCATCATAAGTTATTTGGAAATCTCATTCACTTAGATATATTATCACATCCATTTTATAACATTCATCATCTTTACCTTTTGCAGGGTATTTCATTGATTTGGAATTATTAAACGCAACTGTTTGATCATTGACGCACATAGTTAATTCCCCTTTCTGCACATCTATCATTACTCTTCTTGTAGCTAGGAAAGGTCTCCCCAAAATGATAGATATCTCATTATCTTCCACCATATCTAGCAGAATGAAATCAATAGGAAAGTTAAATTGATCCACTTTCACTAAAACATCTTCTATAACTCCTTTAGGATATGTTATTGAACGATATGCTAACTACAGAGTTACAATAGTAAGGGATATATCTCCTAATCCCAATCTTTTAAATATTGATAAGGACATAAGTTTAATACTTGCACCAAATTCATATAAAGCTTTCCCACAAAATTAGTCTCCTAGTGCACATGGAATTATGAAACTACTAAGACTTTAAGCTTTTCAGGAAGCTTTTTTTGATTTATAGCACTGCACTCCTCACTAAGTCCAACAGTCTTGTTATCTTCAAACTTCCTTTTCCTGTTAAGAATATCCTTCATAAATATCACATAGCTTGACATTTGTTATAAGACTTCAATAAATGGAATATTAATTGTAAGCTTCTTAAAAATTTCCAAAAATTTTGAAAATTATTTATCTAACTTTTTTTTACAGAGCCTCTGATGAAATGGAGGTGGTGGTTTTTCCAAGTCAACTTTAAGTAGAGAAATAGTTCTCTCTAAGTCTTTCAGAGCATCTTCTTCAGAATCTTCAATTTCTTTTCCCTCTACTTTAGTTTCTTTTTGAACTCTACCTTCCAATTGTCTTCTTCTTCTAAGTTGAACAGCTTTTACTTGCTCTTTATTCTGGTCTTATAGATTTACTTCAATATTACTAGGAAGTGCTCCTTGGGATCTATATTACTTAATGAATTTATTATTTGTCCCAATTGATTCTCAATATTTCTAATTATAGCTCCTTGACTTTGTAACTGATTTCTCATTTGTAACTCCACTTCTTCTATAGAAAATTTTTTCTCCTTTAACTGTGGATTACTTTTGAAACTTGGAGGATAAGTAGGTCTATAATTACTATTCCCTTGAAATTTCTAGCTTCCCATTGGGTTTACTTGGTTGTTCCCCCATTGCTGATTATTACCACCCAAAATATTATTACCACCCAAACCACCCAAAATATTATTCCAATTAAAGTTGGGATGGTTCTTCCAACCTTGGTTATAATAGTTTAAATATGGGTTATTCTGCTTGTTGTTTATGACTTTCAAAGTTTCAAATGGTGCTTGAGAATCTGCCATTTGGCTTAATAAATTCACTTCAATCATTCTAATTGGTTGAGAAAAAATCATTCCAAATTGGTTTGACTTCCTGAAAATTACGACAACTTGATTTACTAACATTGCAAAAACATCAGATTCTTGAATATTGGCTACTTTCTTAGAATTTACCTTTTTAGAAGACCATTGAAAATTTTTAGTAGCCATCGCTTCAATTAAAGCATATGCATAATGTGACATCAATGCACCACTAGCAGCGACATCGATAATAGATCTAAGAGATCTAACTAATCCATTGTAAAAAGTTTGAATTATTAACAAATCTGGTATAACATGGTGTGGACACTTTCTCAGTAGTTCTTTAAATTGTTCCCATGCTTCATAAAAAGATTTCCCTTCAAAGTGACAAAAAAGATGTAACATTATTTCTAAACTTCACATATTTTTATGGTGAAAAATAATTAGCAAGGAATTTCTACGCTAAATTACCCCAAGTTTTGATAGATCCAGGCGCTAACGAATGTAACCATATCTTAGCCTTATCCCTCAGTGAGAAAGGAAAAAGTCTAAGTTTTATAGCATCATCTGATACACCATCATATTTAAATGTAGCACACAATTCTAGAAAATTGGCAAGATGTAAATTTGGATCTTCAGTTGGTGCTCCCCAAAATTGATTAATTGATACAATTTGGATAATAGGGGGTTTAAGTTCAAATGAATTAGCCACTACAACGGGTTTCTGAGTACTACATTGAAGTTCATCAAACGTAGGGTTTGCATAATCTCTTAAGGGTCCAAACTCTTGATTAATTTCAACATTTTGATTAATTTGGTTTGCCATTTCTTGATATTTTTTATTTTTTCAGTAATTTTTAATTTTTTTTATTTTTTTAATAGTTCTCCCCAATTTAGAATCCTAGGGCACAAGTCTTGTAGAACCTGAACTACACATACATTACTATGAAACACATAGAATAAAAACACACAAACAAGTATTTTATATAAAAAAAATACTACAATATTCTTATAATAAATCTAAAGGTTTAAGTTAGACTTCATAAAAACCTGAACCACGCAAGTATACATATCTTTATCAAGTAATATAGGACTTTTTGATTAAGCCCAAAATATTGAACCCATAGTGAAAACTACAATATGCAACTATAAAACACAAGAAATTATATAACAAATTCTACTTAACAAAATATTCTTACTTAAACTCTAGATACTATAATAGGAATAAAAGTTTGATTTTTTATGTAAGTTCTTATAATTGAAAATAAAGTAAACAACTAACAAACTCAATAGATATTTGTAAGATGAGGCAATATGAATAAATTATCTTTTTCCTTATTATGAATCAGTAATAAGTATATGAATTCTATTGTGGAAGTATTCAAATTGTATCATGCCAAATAGGATAAGCAATAATATTCTTTACTCTTACTAGAGATGCTATAACTATAAAGAACATTGGTTAATCTATAGTTTGAATTGTTTTGAAAACTAGTTAGGTAAGGAAGATACTACCTCTCACTCTAGATTTCCCTCTTCTCCCTCCACCTGGGGGCTAACATCTAGTGTCAAAGCCTAAAACCTAAAACTATAAATCAAATTGGGAGTTTTAGCCTGTCACTCTAAAGTCCTCTAAGTCTACACCATTCAAAGTTTATTTCCTTATTTATTTGCACTCAATCATATGATCTAAATTCTCATCCATACAATTTCGTGTGATTCTTACCATATGTTGACTGAGACATTACCATGTCGGATCTTACATGTTTTCACAATTGTTATTAATATCTTAATTGGCCAAATCAAGAAGTAAATGAAGTACAAGGTTTAAAATCATCATAAATTATTCCAACATCATAGACTAATGCTTCACATAGCTTTCATCCAATACTTAATCACTTATCAATTTAAGGGAAAAACATAAAAAAAACTACTCAGAATTCATGAAGAAAATAAAACCACACTTAAGTTTGAAAGTGGAAATCATACAAACAAACAAGAAGTCAAAATGAAAACCAAATATAGTCACAAATATAAAAATGTATCCCAAATCCTCTCCACCAAAGTCTTGAAGTTTCTTTGAATCTCTTCCTTCACTTACAATACTAATTACAACTTAAAATAAAAAGAAAAGTCGTGGCGGCGACGACTATGGACGGCGGCGTCTGGTGACTTAGATGGGGGTTGGCTCTACGAGGGAGGGCCTCTTCTTCAATCCAAGTATTCTTTTATAATTTTCCAAAAGGTGCCTTGGTGTCTCTTCAAAATGTGTCCACATTCAACAAATCTTCCAAAAAGTTGCCTTCTTTCAAAAGCTAATTGAATGAATTTTCATTTCCATTAACTATTTCCTATGTTTTCACCAAGGGTTGCTTCAAACACCTCTTAAAAAAATTGTCCAAATTCATTGAATCATCAAGTAACTACTTTTGGCGCTTAAGCGTGGGGTACTGGGCGCTTAGGTGCGGCTCTCTCTGTTTCACTGGCCCGTAAGTGCCAATCCTGGGTGCTTAGGCGCCTTAGTTCAATTTCACACCTTCATTTTTTTCTCCAAATTTAATACTTTCGCACTCATTTTACGATTTTTCATCCATTTGATTGTACCTAAAAGAAGAACACACAAATAACTTTCATTAAACCGTAATTTCTCAAAAATAGGTATAAAAATGTACATAAAGACTATATACTTTAGGTGTATCAGGGAGCTCAGGAAGAGTTTGTATATGACTGCTAGCCTTAAGGTTAGCCCTGGGTTAACACACACACACACTTGAACCCCTCACTTTCACTCACAACCTAAAATCCTAAACTAAGCATGCTTAACAGGGTTCCCTTACTCTTTTGGAGGGTAATGTGGGTGGTCTCCCAAACCCTTAGCCTTTGGGTGGGATCACTAGGACCAACACATGGAGGATCTAAATTGAGGTTAACTTGGTTTCATGGCACCATAAAGGTAGTTTTGTGATTAGCCTTTCCTTTAAACCCTAATTTTACGCAAAATCCTCAATTTTGGTCTTTTATCACCAAAATTTCCCAAAATTACCAAAAGCCTGTGGAATCATAAATTTCCTAAAATGACCCAAAGCTTCTGCACTAAATTGGCCAATAAATTGACCTGGATCCAAGCTTTAGCCAATGCTAAACCCAAGTCCAAGTCAAACCCCATCCTTTCAAACCAAACCCTAAACTCAGCTTGAACTATTTGGTCTAGCCTAAACTTGGCCACCACAGCCACAAGTTGGACCCTAAGGACTAGCCTAGAACCACCTAGCCCACCCTAATGGTGCCATGGACCAAGGGTCCCTTAAATTAAGGGATTTATTCTAAAAATTGGCTAAACCATGGGGAATTCTTCCCACCATCCTTCCCAAGCTCACAAACCATCACAGCTAAACTCCCCCATCTCCCATAGCCACTATCTCAGCTCTAGTTGGCTGGCCTTGAAGTCAAAAAACACCATTATCTAGAGGTCCCAAATGGATCAAACTGTAAATTGGTACTCTTTGATATGGCTCAACCCCATTGGCCAATTGTGCCACTTATCCATCCATATAAGCGTCCTCTCTACCCCTAGCTTGCCCTAGCGGCAGCCATGGCTCCTTCTATAAAATGTGCACCCCTCACGACCAAATGTAGAGATCATCCAATTCCTTGAGGAGGCTTTCTCAAACTCTTTCCAAAGCCTCTTCAATCCTCCTTGAGTTCAATTCCACTATCCTCAGCCATCCATAGCCACTGTCTCTCCAGAATTTAGATCTCAAAATCCTGGAGATTTTATGTCATTCCATAAACCTCACTAAGCTTCTAATTAAATCACAATTAAGCTTCCTTGGACCAAAAAAGGAAGTTTGTCACTAAAAGCCTCATCTTTTGAGCCCTCTAACCAACTCCTAGACCAAGGCTGCCTCATCTGTTGGTCAAATTCCTACTTAGACTCTATACCAGAGGATTGAAACCCTTCGAGAAGGTTCGTTGGATACTAATGAAGCTTCCACAAGCACCCAATCGAGGCCTCAACTCTTGGGCAAATGTATATTTCAAAATCCTTAATTCTATTCTTATTTTCTCCAATTGTGAAATGGACTTGTGTTTCATGCTTGATCAACCATATAGATAGGTTCACCTTGAGTAGATGAAGCTACAGAAACAAACCACATGTGATTTGGTTGAGTATCGAACGAGATCAAAACATTTTAGTGTGGGTGGTTCTCGGTTTAGAACAGATTAGGAAAATGAACGAATGTCATCCATTCACATGTGTATTGTACCAACGACGGAGCAGGAGTCAGAAGAGGAATTTGTTCATAAAGCACGGGCTGAGTTAGAGCTGATGTGGAAGGCGGCCTCAAATGGGAGGGTACCACGTGAGTTTTGGAGCTGACTAGGATGAGTTGGCCGCCCCATGGATAAGTAGATAAATAGAGAATTTTTTTTAATTAAATTTAGAAACTTTAAAAATCCATAACTTGGTGCAAGAAATTCATAAAAATAAAATAAAAATACTTTATTGCTCAGTGAACAGAGGAAAAAAATTGAACAAAAATAATAATTATTTACCATGTATTTTATTTTTAATTAATTAGATACTCCAGAGAGTGTCTTAATTATATTTTTTAAATATTAGCTACCATGGCTAGAAATTTAGAGGGGTTTTCTTCATGAGATTAGGAGTTCTCGCTAATGTTTCTAAAGTCAGAGAACACCTTTTACTATAAAACCCATAATTTTTAAAGTGAATTCCTTATTTTTAATTTAAAATAATTATATAAATTAAAATAAAAACTAGAAAATTATGGGATTTATTTTGGTAGGTTTCATGTGGCCAAAGGACTAGGAAAAATGTATGAGGAGTTTGAATAATTATGTACTGTGTCATGGCTAATTAAATCATTAAAGTTTTGAAGAAATATAATATAGCCCAAAAAAATTATAAAAATTATTCCACATTGTAAATAATGATCATTTAAACCCTCTAAAAAATTTGAAACCCATTTGAAATATATTTAATATCAAATTCTATTTTTCAAGGTAGATAGGATTTTTTGCATTAAAATAATTGTAATAAATAAAATATAATCACGAAAATTATAAAAGGTGGTTGTAAGTGTTCCATGTGATCAGGGAAAAATAAAATTGATATTAAAATAAATCTCTCATTTTTGAGCGAATTAATAATTTAAAAATAATTAAAAATCACAAAAAAATTTAAAATGTACCAAAATGTTCCAAATTATTTCTTTATTACTTAGGACCCTTTAAAATATTTTTCCTAATTTTTTTTTAAAATAATTATGTATTTTTAAAAAGATGAAAATGTATTTTCCTTGGTTTTCCGTTAAAATAATTATAATAAATAAAATAAAAATCATAAAAAATAAAGAGCTTGTTTCTCTGAGTTTTCTGAACTTAGGAAGATTTAGGAAAATATAAAAAGTAGTTTTTAAAATTAAATTATGATTTATATTTTTTTAATCACCAAAATTAATAAATAATTAAAATAAATAAAATATAATTTAAAACAATCATGAAATTTGGTCCAAGTATTATTCTGACCTAGGTGAACCTCTAATAACTTTTCTAAGGACATAAGTTTTATCTTGAATACTTAAATGAATTAGCATTGAAAATTCCTTTTTTGAGCTAAAATAATTATTAAAAATTAAATAAAAATCATAATTTCACCTCTCATATTTTATTTGACCCATGAGTGGGGTACCATAAGAATGTCAAAATCATTTGAGTTCAATTTAACGAGTTATGAAGTGGAGAGTCCTAAGGGGTAAAATGATAATTATGGGATTTTGATGACCTAATTAAATCTTAAAATTAATCAAAGGGTAAATGGGTAGTAATGATGATAATAAAGTTCTTTGGATGTTTGAAACATAATGGGTTAAGAGGTAGAAACTAATTTGTACAACAAGGGTAAAGGCGTAATTTTTCTAAACTTATGTGGCTTGAAAGTTTACTTAATTAGATGATCCTAAGGTAGTGAGCTTAAACTAGGAAGATAATAACTTACTTATTTGAAGCCTCCCTAATTGGTGATTAGATAATAAGTATGAGCTTTTAATGAGAATTAAATTAACTTAATTTAACATTTTTATTATTGCAAACTTACCCTGAAGATTGGATTTAATGGTTAATTAGTGAGATATGATTGATTTAAATTTGTCTAATAATGATTAGAAAAGAGAAAAAAAGTTAACCAGGAATATCTTTAAACACTATGAGTCCAACTTTAATTGTAGGTCCAAGATCCTTAAGAACTTGAGTTTGCCCTTATGGGCATTCACTTACATAACTCTTGAATAAAACATTAAGTGAATGTCTAAACACCGCTCTTAAGATAATTAAAAAATTAAGGTTCATTGAGAATATGGTAGACTAATCCATTGAATTTAAATTTAACTTTGGATGATTAATTAAACAACATAATAAGTCCAAATGAACTCGAAACAATTCATAAGTTTTCAAAAGTTTTTTAGGGTTATGCCTCGAACACTTTTATGAACTTTCAAATATTTTGAAGGACAACTGGACTTATTATTCTTTGCTCAAGAAAATCATCCATTAAAACTTTTAAGGACCCACCAAGTTATGCTTGGGACCCGATAATTCACCTAATTCAATAGAAATTCCCTACCCCTACACTACTTATCTTACATTAATTGACCCAATGCTCAAGGATTTAAGTCTTCTATAAGGTATTTGAATCCTTCTGAGGAACTGAGGATATTTGGTTTTTGCCACATATGGATCATTGGACTTGAGTAAGTCTAAGGTCTAGGTGGCTAGGGCAATGACGATAATGCTAATGTGTGCTAAAATTAGGGATACAACAAGGGATTTAAAATAGTATCTCCTACCTTAAGGAGCTTTAATAAATAGAGAGAGTAAGGATTGATGATACTATTCGATGACTCTTGAGAAGATGATTGCCCCCGACACTCTCAGGCTTCCTGTAGTCCTAGCTCAATTGAAGTAGTTAACCTATGGATTACACTTCTTTGCATAGTATTTATAAAAATGAAATTTATTTTTCTTGATAAATAAAATTCTAAATGTATGAAAATTAATTTTAAAATAAAAACTTATAAGGGTCTATGGTTAATCACATGGATCGAGGTTAGGATTGCCCTCCATAGATTTTCGGGTTGGTAGCTCTTACTCAAGATTGAGAAGCACACAGTCCAACTCTGAACCCCCACCTATACCAATCTTTTACACTTAGTTCTAATATTTTATATGAGACTACAGGTGTTCTTTTACTTGCACTTGTTTCGCTACGACTCATTTTCTAACTTTTTTTGTATCAGATGCTCCCATTTAATTTCTTGCAATTTATTTAATTTCCTGCAATTATATTATGCTTTATGATGCTAAACATATAGTGGTAGCAAAGGCTTAGGTACGCATTTATATTTAATGCAATGAAATTTTACTTATTTACTTTACAATAATTTCTTACCTGCACTTATTTACCTTATATGCAAAATAAAACATATTTTCAAAATTAATTTTACAATTTCAAAACAACAAAAAAAGCATAATATGTCATTTTGAATTTATGTGAGTTCCTTGGATGAGGTAACCAATGGTTTCAAACGAGATCTCTTTGGTTTAAAGGAGCTTAACAACTCGTTTATACTAAGTAAATTTAAGAGAAAATAGTGGTACTATAATGAGGGAACTGTGGGATCTTAACTGGTGTCTCTCTAATCAACTTTAACCTCCAATAGTACATGAATGACATCAATACTTGTCGTCTAAACTAAAAAACCTTAAATCTTGAACCTAGAGTTGTCACTTTGATAAGGATCTTTGAGCTAACTCTGCGGGTAGCATGATAACGATGTACAAAAGAACAACTTTGAGAGAGCAAGAAAATCTACAATATCAATCTTTTCTTTCAAGTTTAATAACAATACATATGATTTTGAGGTAGCTCATCCAGTATGATATAAATCCTCAAACTATCTTTATGCCTTTGCACAACCCTGTTGTGTAATTTAAGCCCTAACTAGCTTTAGGCTCCGAGGTCCTCGTTCCTCACGACGTAAACCCTCCTATCTTCGAGGCTAGTTGTATCATTGCATCATGCAAATGTAAGACCTAATTAATAAAATTGGCAGGATGAAACATATAATAAAATTTCCTCAAAATTGAAGCCAAACCATAGGATAACTTAAGAAGCGACTTAGGTTCTCCTCAGGATCTGTGACAAATCCTAGTTTATTCCGTTTGGATTTCTTAATAAATGTTCCTACTTGATCTTTTCCGAATTGATACTTCTTTGTCTAACCTTGAAAGTTCTAAACCTTAAGTTCCATAGAGATAATTTTTTCTAAACTAAATCGAGAGTTTTCTTAGTTTACCTCGGTCATTTAAGATGTAATTAGCTATAGGGGTTTGCCCTTATAAGAAACTTTAGAATCCAAGTTAATATAAACCTTGTATAATCTTTTGTATTAGATAGGGGAAATTTGTCGATTAGCATAAAGGTTTCATAGACTAAAATAGATGTCATAAATTTCTTAGTTTATTTAATCGAGCCTCAGTAGCAAGTAATGTGTCTATTCTTTGGAATAGTTGCATTGCTTGCGGTGTTGTGCTTGTTTATCTAAACTATGACATATATGGGATGGGTTTAGTCTCATATTTTCAAAGTTAAAATATTATTTTCCAAGACTGTATATATTAAATTAAATAAAAATCTCACTCTTCCCACATTTGGCTACTCATAGTTATCCGAAGATGTGTACCATTTGAAGAAAACCTAAAAATTATTTAGAAAAGTCATGAATCTGATTTTGGGGGACATTTTGGAGTAGATAAAACTTCATTTAAAATTTTGAAATATAGATTTTACTTGCCTACTTTATTTAGAGATGTTAATATTTATCTAAGAATGTGTGATAGATGCTAGATAGTAGACAATATTTTTAAAAGGAATGAAATGACCCAAAATTTTACTTTAGAAGTTGAATTTTTTTATGTATGGGATTTGGAATTTATGGGACCATTTATACCATCTTTCAAAAACTTGTTTATTTTAATTGTTATGGATTATGTTTCTAAATTGATTGAAGTGTTACTTTACCCCATTGTGATGCTCAAAGCATTGCAAAATTCTTAAGGAAAAATATTTTTACCAAATTCAGAATGACAAGGGTGATCATTACAGATGGGGGAAGTCTTTTTAAGAGTATAATAATTGAAGCATTAATAGAGAAATATGGAATTAAACATAGAATTGACACAACATATCACCCTCAAACTAGTGGTCTAGCTGAAGTGTCCAATCGTGAAATTAAAAAAATACTAGAAAAGGTTTTAAATCCTAATAGAAAACATTGGTCTGCTATACTTGATAACACATTGTGGGCATATAGGACTACTTATAAATCTCCTATAGGAATATCACCAAGATTATCACTTGGTAGTTAAATTAGAACATAAAGCTTATTGATCTCTTAAGGAATTTAATTATAATTTTGAAGGAGGTTGGAGAGAAATGATTAATGTAATTAAATGAGCTATAGGAAATTGGAAATGAATATTATGAGAGTACAAACATTTAAACGAAAAAGATGAAAATTTGGCATGACCAAAGACTTTAAGAAAAGATTTTGATCTTGAACAAGTAGTTTTAGTATATAATACGAAAATTAAATTATTTCCCAAAAAAACATAAGTTTAGGAGGTCAGGGTCATTTATTGTAATAAAAGTCTATCCTTTTGGTGTTGTGGACATCAAAGATCTGAAAATGGAATGGATACATAAAGTAAATAGACACAGATTAAAATCTTACATAAGTGGAAATAAGCCTTTATATGATAAAGTCTTGATGGTGGGTCATCCTAAGAAAACACTGGATACGCCAGGCTGATAATGTTAAACAAAACGCTTCATGGGAGGAAACCCATGATTATGTTTATGGATTAGTTTTTGTTTTTATGTTGACCGTACTATGTAGTAATGAGATTTACCTGATTAGAGGAGGCTCTAAACACTAATTTGTCATTCAAAATGTGGTTGGGACATGTTAATTGGAGCTAAGGCGAAGTGATGTTTATCAAAACTTGGCTCCTAGGCACCAGTTTACGAAAAGATTGGCTCTTAAGCGCTGAAATCTGGTGCCTAAGCATGAAAATCTGGTGCCTAGGCATCACAGTTCGAAAAATTTCCATTAAACTGCCCCTTTGTGGCTTAAACCAACATTTCCCTTCCAAAACCACAAAAACTCATAGGGTGATCACTTAGCTTCAATTTCTAAGTGTGCGACAACATTTAGGAGGAGGAAGTGAGTGTAAGAAACAATTTTCCTTCTTTTTCAGACTATGGTTTCGAGATGTATTGAAAACAAGAACAATGGAGCGTTTGATAGAAAGAAATTCATAAAAAAGATGCCCACACTTACTACAATGGATTTCTTACGATGAGCATTGAAGGAATTGCTGAAAAGATGAAGAAAATTGAAGAGGATATGGCATATATTCAAAACAAAATTAGCAACATCACCTATCAATTTTATCATTTGGATTTACAAATGAAGCTTCAATTTGACCATGCTTCAAATTTGTAGGAGGTGTTGAGAAAAATGTATCAGAAGAAAAACTCAATTGGGGAAAGTTCTACAAAAGGAATTTACTCAATTTTTTATTTATAAATTATTTTGCCTCACGGGCTGATAAATGAGAATAAGAAGAGAATAGTTTTAATGACTACTAGTTGTGGGTGTATGTTTTGAAGATCTAATATTTCAGTGTTTTTGATATAATGCCGACTTCTAATCTGTAGGTTTTTGTGTGTCTACATATTTTTATGCATGTGTGTCTATATTTACTTAATTAATTCTATGTGGGATTGATATCTATTTGTTTGTATCAAACTGGTGTTTATGTTAGTGTGTTAATATTAAGTTGGTGAATTTGATTTTTCATGTTAGTGTGCTTGAATCGTTTGGATTGTCTATATTTAAAGAATCTAGTACTTGAGCAAATAAAAGTTAGGATACAGTTCGAAGATGATTGATTATTAAAATGATGTTAAATTGAGTAAATTAGGGTCCATAGGCCTTAGGTTTTCAATGATTTAATTTAAAAAGCTTAATTCACAAAATCTGGACACTGGTGCCTAGGCGCCGAAACTTGGTGCCTAAGCACCAGTTACCCAAGATGCGGGGCGCCTAAGCTCCAAATCCAATGCCTAAGCACCAAACCAGCTGAACTGTCGGTTTACCATCTAAAATCACAAAGTTGCCCGGATCGACGCCATTTTCTCCCTCATTTTCTTCGTTGGTGCACTCTAGGGCTTCTCTTACCTTACAAATCTTGTGGATTTAGTTCCTAAAAATTTTGGAGTTCTTCTTCTTTAGGTAGGATCTAGACCTTGCTTAAGAAATATTCTTCTATCATCAAAGATTTCTTCCACATTGTGAAGATTTTAAAATTTTGAAAATTTGGAGAAATAGTGAAAAAAAAATCCATTATCGAAAGCTTGTTTGTTTAGAAAATGCTTCTAGGAGCTTTTAGAACTTATATTTGGATTTTTTTTCTATTTGTATTAAATTTTAAAATGGCTCCTAAAACAAAGAAAGGAAAGGGGAAGGAGGTTTTGGATCAAAGAAAATTTACAAGTTTAAAAACACATGATCGATACAATGATTTACTTTCATCGAAGATGTTGTTTGCTGGAAAAATCTTTTCTCATTATGGAGGTGCTGTAGAAAATTTAACTGTACCACGTCACTGGGAAGATTTCTGCTACTTTACTACTTTAGCAGTTATTTCAGTTGTTTGAGAGTTTTATGCAAACTTCCTAGAAGCATCTAATGATGATGTATTTGTTCGGGAGAAGAAAATTGAGTTTACTCCTAATTGGAACAATGCATTATACCACTTGCCTATTGTTCCAGATTGCTTTTATTCAAAATTTGGTCCTACAAATGTGAGGCTTGATGAGATTATTACATTTCTGACCGATGGGTGTGGAGCTTGAAAAATTAAAAACAACCAAAAGGTAAATTTTTCTTCTTCCTTGCTCAATGCTCCATCTAAAGCATGACATTATTTTATAGTGCTTGGCTTCTCATATAAACCATTTAAGTGAAGTAACTCGGGAGAGGTCCACTTTGAAGTACTACATTCAAAAGATGAAACCTATTGACATTGGCTCTCTCATCTACACATCCATTATCAATTCTTCTACTGGAGGTTCCATTGTAGGTTGAAGTTATCCCTCACTTATCTTTACTATATTCAAACAAACTAGAGTTCTTTTTGATGCTTAGGAGGAGTTATTGCATCCACTAAAGTTTATCGGTAAGGCTAACGTGGATATATATGGAAAGAATGCTACAGTTGGTTCTAGAGGTCGATCTTCAAGTATTCCTTCTACCTCGACCTCTAGACTTTCTAATTCTAGTGCTGCTGCTCCACCTCATGCCATTTATAAAGAACTTTGTGATCGCTATCAAGGCCATCAGAATGATATTACTTTCGTATAATGTCAACTATGGGAGAATGATGATCGTTGGGAAACATTTAGAACAATAACTAAAATTGAAAACTGATTATGAGGATAGTTTCAATACTTTTCTGGTGAGCATCTTGAAAGGAGATCAGAGTGTGGAGTTTCCCTCATATCCTCATTATACTAAGTTTGAACACTGCAAGGCTATGGAGGAGGATGATGATGATGGTGGTGGTGGTGGTGATGATGATGAGGAGGAGAAGTGATTTTGATGTGTTTACTATCATTTGTCGCTGCAGACTTTTAGTTATTTGATTGTACTGGACATTATGTTATTTATGCAATTGTTGATGTGGATTAAGGACATTTTAATTGTTACTTTACTGCTATTTACTTTTTGCTTCAGGATATATATAGCATTGTCTATGTTAGGGTAGAACTTTTACTTTGAAATTCTTATGCTACAACTGTTGATTTAAGATCTGCTACTGCTACTCATACTTGTCTTTATTACTTGTACTTACACAATTTTCATATTTATAACCCTGTGATAGATAATAATTTTGTTAAATTTTTCTCTCTTCATACTTATTTTGTACTAAAATTTGTTGAACTATTTAAAAATTTAAGTTTGAGGAGAAAGAAAAACTTTGAAACACTAGACTTTATTTATCCTCAATAGAATATTGTTGACCTAACTTTTGGTTAAGGTTCAGTTTTTTCTCTTTAGTAGCCTAGGGTCTAGCCATAAGTCTTTCCTGTTGACTACTTCTAGAGAACTAGCAAAGGAACCCTCACCATTAGAAATTCTAAACTCCCCTTTGCTCAACTTGAAGCTCTACATATGGGGCCTAACATCTAGCACTTAGTAGGTGGGGTCATTATGGGGGAGCTCAAGGAGAGTTCTCATAGGAATGTTTGACCTTAGGGTTGGCCCTGGGTGCTGGTATGGAACTAAGGCACTAACTTTCACTCATCTACACTCACTCTCACCCACAATCACTCACAACCCTAAACCCAAAGTTTCTTGACTTTGATCCCTTGATCTTTTGGGAGATTCATATAGATGGTCCCCTAAACCCACTGGTCCTAGGCCAAGGTTTAGCTAAGATAAGTACATAGATTACTCAAATTGGGATTCCATTGGTCCATAGCTCATACATGGTGGTTGGTGCCCCAACCCTACCAAAATATTCAATTTGGCATTTTGCACCTAAATCCCCCCAGATTACCTAAATACCCTTGAAACCCCAAATTCACCCAAAATACCCAAATTGGTTCAAAAATCATTTCAAACCTTTTGAAGACACCAAAGTTACCCAAAATTACCCAAAAATTCCAATTTACCAAAATACCCCCAAAATGGCCAAAATTACAAAAATACTCTTGGCACCCCAAATTTTCCTAAAGCCTCCAAAATTACGCCAAATGTCTCCAAAACCAATTTGGACCTTTCAATTGAATCTAATTTAGCCAATTTGACTATGTTGACCAAAACCCCCAAATTACCTTTAAGGGCTTAATTTCCCCAAATTTACTTCAAATGTCCATCAATTTGAGCCCAATTTTCTTTAATTTCAATTCTAAACTTAAATTTACCTTTCATATGACCAATTAATTGGCCCATGCTTTGAGCTCAATTTTGATCTAAGTTAAACCCCCAATTATGTCCCTATGACTTAATCCCACCAAGTTGAACCACATAACATACTCAATTTGCCCTAATTTGAATCCCAAACTCTTCATAGCAATCCTACACATCAAAATTGACCTTAAATTGGCCTTGGTGAAGCCTCAATTTCACTCAAATCCACTCAATTTCAACCCAAATTCAAAATCCCCAAATTTCCCCCAAATTGGCCATGCCTCCAAATTCCACCAAATTGATTGCCCTAACCCCAAAATTGACACCTGATTTATGTTGAAAACTCTTCACGATGTTCACATAGACCATTCTCATTAATCAATTTAGACTTAGCCCAAGTCTAGCCCAATCTAGACCCAAATCAAGCCCAACATATAAAAATTGTCCAAAATTCCAAAATCCTTCAAATTAAACTCAAAATCATTTCAATTCTTCACCAAAAGCCTTCATTACAATCATCTACACAATATTGATCAATTAATTGGGCTTAAAAACCCAACATTTGATCATTTGGACCCACATTGGACCCATACACCAAAATTAGCCTAGCCACCATAAGGACACCAAATTTATGACTCCACAACCACTCAACACACTCCATGGACAAGGCTAAATCACCTTAGATCAGCAATGGTGAGCTATGGATCATTGGATCCTTAACTTAAGGGATTCATTCCCATTTATGGGCCTTAACAAAAAATCTTCCCCATCATCACTTGCCATTGAGGGTTAAACATAATTAACCCTCCCACTGGCTCACCTTACCTCCTAGCCACCTCCACTTGTCTTGTTGGCCGACCTAGTCACCGAAGCACAAGTCGCCGAAGCACATCAAAACCGAGGGCCACCATCCCTAAATCAAACCCAATCTCAACCCAAGGGGCTAGCTCACCATAATTAATCCTTAGAGCTTCTTAGCCCACCACCTCAACAGGCTTTTGCACCCAAAGCCAGGCCCTGAGCTCCCCTCTCCGGCCATGGCTATAAAATGGCATCTTCATGGCCAAAAATGGGGTGCTAAGATTTTCTCAAGGAAAGCCTAACCAATTGCTCCCATAGCCTTTTTGAAACATCCTCAGTGCAAACCAACCACCTCCTTGCCCTAATTCTCATTGTCGGAGCTCAATTTCTTAGCTAAATTCTGGCCGAAAATAGGACAAGTTTGGCCACACCTCCATAGTGCACGAAATCTTAGTTAAACTTTCCCACATCTTCACCATAGTGAAAGAAGACAAAGCCCCATCAAAGTCCCCTTACATAGAGCCTCTACCCTAGACTTTGATCAACACCCAAATTTGGTCTTGGAAGAATTTAGGTTTAGGCATTTCACCACAGCAAAAGGCTTCATCCGTTCCCTCCTTGGATCTCTACAAACGTGCCAAACACCTTTGATTGAAGCTTCACTTTTCAGACAAAGGTATTGAATCCCCCCATTCTCTCGAGCATATTTTGACTCTCAATGGGATTAGGGTTAATTTAATGGCATGTCACCATATGAATATGTTTGTCTCATTTAGACGAGTCTAAAGGATCAAACCCGAACGAGTTTGGTTGAAAAATGAGTGAGATATTAAGGTTTTAGTGTTAACGGTCATGGGTTCACACTGGTCGAGGATGAAGACGCAGAGCCATTAGATGGAACATGTATCAGAAGGATGACTAGGATCGCGTTGGACAAGAGCTTAATACATAAAGCGCATGTCGAGTCAGCAGCTACGTGTAAGCTGGCGTCCAACCATAGTGCACCACGTAAGTCTTCAGACCCGTCGCACGATGCCGTGGTGCATCATGTTTAAGTAGGAAAATAGGGATTTATTTAATTCAAAAAATGTCTCATACCTACAAAAATCCATATCTCGGTATAAAAAAATTCAAAAAAATAAAATAAAAATATCTTAGTGCTCAGTAAACATAGGAAAACAATGTGGAAATGGTTTGAAGTTTATTTGATGTATATTTTATTTTTAATTAAATAAATACTATTTTAAAGATTTTGATTCTCCATGCATTCAAGCGTTTCACCATGACTTGATATTCTGGCATATTGTTGCCCCTGTCATGGGGGATATTCCCTGATTTTTCCAAAGTAAGAGGAGACCCCTAGACAAATCAATATTTTTCAAGTTTATGCATCTAATTTGGAAAATTAATTAAAATAATTATCATGTTGCTTAGAGAAATCCAAAAAAAATTGGTAGGTTCACTGTGACCAAGGAACCCTAGGAAAAATTTGTCATGAGCTAAGTCATTAAGAGCACACCTAATTTCATAAAATCCTAAAATATAAAGGAAATTAATTTGGTAAAAATAAACATCTAAATGACTGTATTTCATTTCTTCACTATTAATTCTCCAGTGTAATTTAAAGTTCAAAGGACTCCCCAAAAAAATTTCAAAACATTTGGAGTTCATTTGATAACCTAATTTGATTTTCTAAGTTAAATGACACTTTTAACACTTAAAATAATCATAATAATTAAAATATAACTAAAAAAATTATGAAATAGGTTTTTGGGAGTTCTCTATGATTAGAGGAATTTTCTAAAAAATAAAATTATAATTAAAGTAAAAATTTCATTTTTAAGCATATTTTAAATATTTAAATAATAAAAAAATAATAAAAATCATAAAATTAATAAATTTCATGAAAATGTTCTAAATTGTTTTCTAAGTGCTTAGGAGTAATTAGAATATTTTTCCTAATTTTCTAAGTAAAGTTATTGAATTGTAAAGCTTAAAATATTTTTTGTTAAAGGCTAAAAAAGGATTTTTCATTAATTTCTCACTAAAATAATCCTAATAATTCAAAGAAAAATCATAAGAATATGAAATTTATTTCTCTAAGTTCTTTGACCTCATAAAGATTTAATAAAATTATAAAACTTAATTTTACACTTTTAAAATATTTTATAATTAATTAATACTCTGAAATTTACAATAATTCTGATAATTCAAATAAAACTCAAAAAATCATGCAATTTGGTCTAAGTGGTTCTCTGGTTTAAATCTACCTCCAGTAAAAATTTGAAGTGATTAAGCTTTTTTTTTATTAATTTATTGAATCTTCTTTGAAAAATCTTATTTTTGCATATAAATAATTATATAAATTAAATTAAGTTTTGAAAAAAATCATATTTTCTCCTCTGGGGTCTTAATTGACCCATAAGTGAGGTAGGATAGAAATTCTAAAGTCATTTCAATTAAATTTAATGAATTATGAAGTGATGGAGCCTGATACACCTAAAATATATAGTATTTTTAGACATATTTTTATAACTATTTTTGAGATATTGCGCTTTAATGGAAGGTATTTTTGTGTTATTTTTGCAGGTACAAATGAAAAGGTGAAAAATGCTTGAGGGAGTGAAAAGGATCAAATTTGGAGTAAAAAGGTGAAAAATATGGAAATGAGTTTTGGCGCCTAAGCGCCAGATCCGACGCTTAAGCGCCGGTTAAAAAGAGAAGGCAGTACTTAAGTTTCAGAAGTCTTGCGCTTAAGCGCCAGTGGCAGTTACTAGATGAGTAAAGTCAGTTTTTTGCAAATTTTAAAGAGGTTTTTGAGACACCCATTGTCTTAATAGATGGTTATAACCACCGTGGACGAAAATAATCACGAAAGGATTCATCTATTTGCCCATTGTCTTAATAGATGGTTATAACCACCGTGGATGAAAATAATCACGAAAGGATTCATCTATTTGGGAAATACATCAAATTAAGACACATTTTGAAGAGTTTCCAAGGAACCTCTTGGAAAACTATAAAAGAAAGAAGATAGGACTTTGAAAAGAGTCCTGAAAATACTTTAAAAGTTTTGATAGTTCATTAAATTTGGGAGTTAGTTCAGAGATATTTTTAGACACTATTTTTACTTTTACTTTATCATTTTTGTTAGTTTATTTTGAGTGATTGTAAAGGGAAGAGATTTGAAGGAATATCAAGTGTTTTGTGGAGAACTTGAGATAAGTTTTTATCTTTTTGCTTTGAGACTACTTTTAGTTTTAATTGAGACTTGTTGTTTGTTTGACAATGATTTCTACTTTTGGACTAAAGTGTGGTTTTATTTTCTCCATAGATTGTGAGTAGATTTATTTATCTTTCTTCTTAAAATGATAAGTAATTAAGTTTTGGATGAGAATTATGGAGAGTATTGATCTTTAATGTTGGAAGAAGTTGTGATGATTCAAATCCATGCACTTCATTTACTTCTTGATTTGACAAATCTAGATGTTAAAATTTACTGTGAGAACATGTAAGAACCGGGCTGGTATTGTCTCAGTCAACAATTGGAAAGATATTCATTTAAGGGTGTAGAGTTAGAGGACTTTAAAGTGACAGGTGAAAGCCCCCAACATGGTTTATTGTTTTAGGTTCTTATACAAGATGTTAACCCCTAAGTGGAGCGAATCGAGGGAACTCTAGAGTGAGAGCTAGTATCCTCCCTGCCTAGTCGGTCTTCAGAACTATTCAAACTTTAAATTATCCAATGTTCTTTATAGCAACTCTAAGAAGGGTAAGGAATATTATTGCTCCTATTTGGCACAACATAATTTGCATACTTCCACAACAGAATTCCTGTACTTATTATTGATTCATGATAAGAAGAAAGATATTTTTCTTATTAAGTGATTTTCATCTAAAATACTCTAGTATCTTTTTAAGTTGTTACTGTTTTGTCAAAATATTAAAAATACCAAAAATATTTGAATTTTTATTACTGCAAAATATATTCACTTTAAGTAAATATCTTTTTAAAAATAGAAAGTTTTCTAAAAGTGCATATTGTATAAATTCCCTTTGGGTTCGATATTCAGGTCTTCATAAAAAAGTCCTATATTACTTGATAATGATGCGTATACTTGCATAGTATTCCAATATATATAAATTAAAAGTTAAATTCTTAATTTTCTTCACGATCAAGGTTTTTAGTTTTGTTGTAAAGAAGGAAATATAAGTGAAATATAAGTGAAATATAATTTGAACGTGAAATATAATTTGAACTATTGTTGTACTTTGCATATTAGCAGTATCAAGGGATCATGTTTTTGACGCCATTGCTGGAGAATCGAAAGCAAAATTTCTATTATTAGAAAGTCTTAATTAAACTTTAAGTTATCTTATCTTATTTTATTTTGTTTTGTTTATTTTATTTTATGATAGTGTATGCGTAGTTCAGGTTCTGAAGGACTAGTGCTCTACGATTATGAATTAGAAAGAACTACTAGAAATATCAGAAAAACCAAAAAAATTATAAATTTTGAAAAATCCAAAAAAATTATAGGAATGGGAGACCAAAATAATCAAAATGCTGAAATTCATCATTAGTTTAGACCTTAAGAGATTACACCAACCCTGTTGTAGATGAACTTCATTGTAGTATTCAAAAACCTACTGTAGTGGCTAATTCATTTGAGCTTAAACCTATTATTATCCAAATAGTATCAAATAATCAGTTTGGGGGATCACCAACTGAAGATCTAAATTTACATCTTACCAATTTTCTAGAATTGTGCACTACAATTAAATACTATGGTGTATCAGATGATGCCATAAAACTTAGGTTATTTCCTTTTTCTCTGAGGGATAAAGCTAATATGTGGTTGAATTCGTTAGCACCCAAATCTATTAGAACTTGGGGTGATTTAGCACAAAAATTCCTTGCCAAATATTTTTCACCATAAAAACTGCGAAGCTTAGAAATGATATTACATCTTTTAATCAGTTTGAAGGGGAATCTATCTATGAAGCTTTGGAAAGATTTAAAGAACTCTTAAGAAAGTGTCCACACCATGCTATACCAAATTGGTTAATAATTCAAACTTTTTATAATGGATTAGTTGGATCTCTTAGAGCAATTATCGATGTCGTTGTTGTTGGTTCATTGATGTCAAAACCATTTCATGATGCCTATGCTTTAATTGAAGAAATGGCTACTAATAATTTTTAATGGACTTATGAGATGGTAAATCCTAAGAAAGTAGCCAACATTCAAGAATCTGATGCATTTACCATGTTAGCAAATCAAGTTGCTGCAATTTCAAGGAAGTTAGACCAATTTGGAATGAATTTTTCTCAACCAATTTCCAGGATTGAAGAGAATTCATTAGCAAAATGGTAGATTCTCAAGCATTTTTAGAAACTTTAAATGCCATAAATAATAAGCAAAATAACCCATATTCCAAATATTATAACCCAGGTTGGAAAAACCATATCAACTTTAACTAGAATAATAATTCGGGTGGTAATAATCAGCAATGGGGGAACAACCAAGGAAACCCATTGGGAAGCAGGAACAACCAAGGGAATAATAATTATATATCTACTTATCCTCGAGGTTTCAATAGTAATACACAATTTAAGGAGAAGAAGTTATCTATAAAAGAAGTGGTAATGGGAAATCAATTACAACGTCAAGGAGCTATAATTAGAAATATCGAGAATCAACTTGGATATCGAGAATCAACTTGGGC
>NW_018164691.1:345838-375419 GCF_001263595.1 Phalaenopsis equestris
CTTGGGCAAATAGCAAATTCATTAAGTAATAGATCCCAAGGAACACTTCCTAGTAATACTGAATCAAATCCAAAATACCAGAAAAATAACAAGTAAAAGTCGTTCAAGTTAGAAGCGAAAGAGAGTTGGAAGGTCGGGTTCAAAAAGAAATTGAAGTAGAGAGAGAAGAAATTGAAGAATCAAAAGAGGATGCTCCAAAAGATACTGAGAGACCCATTTCTCCGCTGAAAATTGACTTGAAAAAACCACCACCTCCATTTCCTCAGAGACTTTATCAGTAAAAGTTGGATAAGCAATTTTCAAAATTTATGAAATATTTAAGAAGCTTAAAATTAATATTCCATTTGCTAAAGCCTTAGAACAAATGCTGAGCTATGTAAAGTTTATGAAAGATATTCGCAACAGAAAATGAAAGTTTAAAGATAATGAGACTATTGTACTTGGTGAGGAGTGCAGTACGATAATTTAGAAGATGCTTCCAGAAAAGCTTAAAGATCCTGGTAGCTTTACAATTCCATGTGCAATAGGAGACATATTTTATGGGAAAGCTTTATGTGATTTAGGTACAAGTACTAACCTTATGCCATTATCAATATTTAAAAGATTGGGATTAGGAGAAATAACCCCTACTATTGTAACTCTGCAATTAGCAGATCGTTAGATAACATACCCTATAGGAGTTATAGAAGATGTCCTAGTGAAAGTGGATCAATTTATCTTTCCTGTTGATTTCATTGTGTTAGATATGGAGGAAGATAAAGAGATACCTATCATTTTGGAGAGACCCTTCTTAGCCATAGGAAGAGCAATGATAGATGTGCAAAAATGAGAATTAACAATGCTCGTCAATGATCAAACTGTTACTTTTAACATTTCAAGATCAATAAAATACCCTGCAAAAGGTAAATATGATGAATGTTTTAGAATGGATGTTGCAAGATATCTAAGTGAATGCCATTTCAAGACTACTTATGAAAAAAAATTTGAAGAAAAGATTTGGAACACGAGCAAGAAGAGGAAGTAAATCAATTTGAAGATTTTTTTAAGGAAAATTCAAATTATGTTAGAGAAAGTTTTGAAGTTTTGGACACGATAGACAAAGATAAATCATTTTGTCTATAAATCATTTTGTCCATCTATTGAATAACCTCCAGAACTAGAGTTGAAGTTACTTCCTGATCATTTAAAATATTCCTTTTTAGGAGATTCCTCTACTTTACTTATAATTTCTTTAAAATTAATAATGGAAGAAGAAGAAAGGTTGATGAAAATTTTAAGAAAGCCTTTCGACGGACAATTGCTGATATTAAAGGAATTAGTCCTTCAATTTGTATGCATAGAATTCATATGGAAGAGAACTACAAACCCAGGGCTGATTCCCAAAGGAGATTGAATCCTTTAATGAAAGAAGTTGTTAAGAAAGAAATTTTAAAGTGGTTAGATGTTGGAATTATCTACCCTATTTTAGATAGTGCATGGGTTAATCCAATTCATTATGTTCTTAAGAAAGAAGGAGTAACTGTAACTGTAAATGAACATAATGAGTTAAAACCTACTAGACAAGTTACAGGGTGACGAATATGAATTGATTATAGAAAATTAAATCTTTCCACTAGGAAAGATCATTTTCCATTACCCTTTCTAGATCAAATGTTGGATAGACTAGCTGGGCATAAATACTTTTATTTTCTGGATGGATATACTGGTTATCATCAAATTCAAGTATCTTCTGAGGATCAAGAGAAAACAAGGTTTACCAGTCTTTATTGTACTTTTGATTTTAGAAGAATGCCCTCTGGTTTATATAATGCCCCTGCTACATTTCAAAGATGTTCGATGGCAATTTTTTGTGATTTAAGGGGAAAAGGGATTGAAGTCTTTATGGATGACTTTTTAGTGTTTGGAACTTCATTTGACTCATGTCTAGAACATTTATCTAAAGTTCCGAAGCACAGTGAAGAAACAAATTTAGTCCTTAATTAGGAAAAATGTCAATTTATGGTAGCAGGAGGAATTGTATTAGGTCATTAAATATCAGAAAATTGTATAGAAGTAGATCCTGCTAAAATTCAAGTGATCTCTAATTTATCTTATCCAACAAATGTAAGGGAAATTAGGAGTTTTTTAAGACATGTTGGATTATACAGGTGATATATTAAAGAATTTTCAAAGATTGCTAAGGCTTTATGCCATTTACTGGAGAAAGATGCAATTTTCAATTTTGATGAGAAATGCTTAAAATCTTTTAAATTATTAAAAGAAAAATTAATCACTGCACCAATTATAGTTTCACCAAACTAGGAAAAACCTTTTGAATTGATGCGTGATGCTAATGATTACGCTATAGGAGCTGTTTTAGGACAAAGATATGATAAATTTTTCAAAATTATTTATTATGCTAGTTAGACTCTTAATGAAACTCAAATTAATTATACAACAACTGAAAAAGAGTTATTAGCAATAATATATGCTTTTGATAAATTTAGATCATATTTAAAAACCACTCTATTTTGAAAATAAAATTAATGAACATTTTCCAGATAAAAAATTGTTCACTATTAATGAGTGGTGTGTTCCGTGGTGTGCCGACATTGTAAAATTTATTGTTAATAATATTATACCCTATGGAATGCCATACTAACAGAAGAGGAAATTTATTTCTGAAGCTAAGACTTATTTTTGGGATGACCCATTTTTTATATAAACATGGAAAGGATCTGATTATTTGAAAATGTGTAACATTAGAAAAATCTTATGAGATTATCCAAAAATGTCGTAATTCTGATTTTGGGGGACATTTTGGTGTTGATAAAACAACATACAAAATTTTACAATCTGGATTTTATTGGCCTACAATTTTTAGAGATGTTAATGCTTATATCAAAACTTGTGATAGAAGTCAAAGAGTAGGTAATATTTCTAGAAGAAATTAGATGCCCCTCAATTATATGCTAGAAGTTGAAATATTTGATGTTTGGGGATTAGATTTCATGGGACCATTTATATCATCTTCCAGAAATTTATATATTTTGTTAGCAGTGGATTATGTATCCAAATGGATAGAAGCTATTGCTTTACTGCGATGTAATGCTCAAAGTGTTGCAAAGTTTTTGAAAATAAATATATTTTGTAGATTTGGGATGCCAAGAGTTATCATTACTAATGGGGGAAGTCATTTATGAAATGTCATAATGGAGAAGTTATTAAAAAAATATCATATAAGATATAAGATTGTTACTGCTTATCATCCTTAGACAAGTGGTTTGAGTGAATTATCCAATCGAGAAATTAAGAGAATTAAGGAAAAATCTATGAATGCAACAAAAATGGATTGGTCAGTCAAACTTGACTATGCTTTGTGGGCTTATAGGACTGTATATAGAACTCCTATACGAATGTCCCCATATAGGCTAATATTTGGGAAAGCTTGTCACTTACCAGTTGAACTGGAGCATAAAACATATTGGGCAATTGAAGAGTTTAATTATAATTTGAAAGATGTTGGTGAGAAAAGATTATTACAATTAAATGAGCTTGAAGAGATAAGGAATGAATCTTATGAAAGTGTCAAAATTTATAAAGAAAAGATGAAAATGTGGCAAGATTAAAAGGATTCCTACCAAAAATTTTCAACCAGGGCAACAAGTTTTACTATATAATTCATGGTTAAGATTATTTCCAGCGAAACTTAAATCCAGGTTGATGGGCCCATTTATTGTAATGAAAGTTTATCCTTATGGAGTTGTGGATATTAAAGATCCTAAATCTGAGAAAATCTTTAAAGTGAATGGACATAGACTGAAACCTTATTACATAGGGGATCAACAAAAGCTTAATGATGGAATGATGTTGGGTCAACCAGAGTAAGCCTGGTTACGTCGGGCGGACGACGTAAAACCAAGCACTTTGTGGGAGGCAACCTATAAGTATCATTGTGTTTTTATGTTTATTATTTATGTTTATTATTATTTTATGTGTGATTAAGAAAATTGGGGTAGTATGTTTTAGACTATTATGTGTTAGTATTGATTTTAAGACTTAAATTAGTGATTTGGACATGTTAAAATGAGAATTTGGACGTTAAGTTGACTTGCGCAAAAATGTGCACTGACGCTTAAGCTCCAAATTCGGCGCTCTCCAAATTCGGCGCGTAAGCACGGCAGTTTAAAAACATGTGCAAAATTAATATTCTATAAGGAAAAACTGCCTAAAAGTCTGTAAAAACATGTCTTGGCATTTTCTAAACGTGTCTAGGAGTTATTGGAAGAATTTAGTCCTATAAATAGAAGGGTTTAGTGAAGGAATTTCACCCCAGATAATTTCTAGCCCTAAAGCCTAAAAGAGAGAGAGATTTTAAGATGATGTCTTCATGGGAGATGGATTTGAAGAAGAAGGAAGAGACCATGAGGAATAAATTCATTAGTTAAAGTGGACAAGAGATGTATAACGATTTCTTAGCCGTAAGTATTGAAGGGATATCAGAGAAAATCAAAAAAATTGAAAATACCATGTTTGTATTAGAGACTATGGTATTGGAAATTCATGCACATTTGGAGCATATTGGATGGCAATTGAAAATGTAATTTAGTCACACTAGTTATATAGAGGAAGCGGATAAGGAGATGTTTCTTAAGAAAAAGTGGATTAAAGAAAATTGCATTAGAGCACGTCACCACCGTCCGTTTTATCAAATTTATATTCCAGTTGCCCCAGGACAAACTAATGAAAGACCTGAATTTATTCCTTTTAATGAAGAATGAAATTAAGATCTATGTTTGTTTTTCTGTGATTAAAGCTGTTATCTTTGAGTGTTTTTAGTGTTTAAGACATGTGTTAGTTTTTATGTTACTTATGTGTTTAATTATGAATGTGTGTTACGTGTTTTGTACTTAGGGTTACTGTTTAATTATGAATGTGTGTTACGTGTTTTGTACTTAGGAAAATTTTCTCATCTGAGACTATTTGGAGTGAGAATTAAGTGTCAATAGTATTTGTACTTGTTTTTGAATTAATAGAAGTCTATTTTTGTAAAAATTTTGTGTTGTTTTAGCCTCGAATTGAATAAGTTATTAAGGAGAATTTTGAGAGAGAGGGAAGTTATAGGAAGTTGAAAATAGTCAATTAAGTGTTATGAGACCATTTATGGGTGGTTTACATAAGAAAATAGTGCATTTCACTTAAATTTGAAGATTTCAAAAATAATGCACTGGCGCCTAAGCGCCACATGTCACGTTTAAGCACGAGCTAACCCGAGAGGCAGTGCTTAAGCGCCACTTACCCGAGCAAAAGCGTCAGTTCATGAAAACTAGTTTGCGAAGGGTTAAAAGTGAAATTTTGGTCTGAAAACACCATTTTTAACACCTCTCGTCATCTTCTACATCTCAAAATTGCAATTTTTAAGGGCTAGGGCACAACATTAAGTGGATATTTCTTGGTAGAATAAAAAAAAAATTGCTAGATTCAGATTACTTAAGGTAAGAGCTTTACTTGTATATAAAAAATTTAGATGTATTTTGAGCACATTTGGTGAAACTTGAAAATTCACTATTCATGGTGAAAAATGAGGAAAAATCTATAGAAATTGCTTTGGAAGTTTAGTTTGTGCTTTAAGAAATTTAGTTTAGTGATTTAGACTTGATTATTGAAGTTATTTTTGGAATTTATAAAATTTTTAGAATGACACCAAGAATGAAGAGAAGTAAAGGAAAAAGCCAGTTTGATTCGAGCAATTTTTTTAGTTCAAAGGCTCAAAATTGATACAGTGACGCTCTACAGTCATGAAAATTGATTTAGGAGCGATGTTTTAGAAATTCAAGTGGAGACGTAGAAGATTTAATTGTTCGCCGATAGTGAGAACAATTATGTTGTTTCTCTGCTGTCTGTTGTTTCTCTGCTGTCATGTTGTTTCTCTGCTGTCACAGTGATTTCTATTGTGAGGGAGTTCTATGCAAATCTCCCTGAAGCTGAAGAAAATCAAGTTATGGTTTGAGGAAAGTTGGTACTTTTTTGCTAGAGGTAATCAACTTGTTTTACAATTTACCACCAAAAACTTTATGTTTTTATGCAAATTATAGTCTCACTGAAGCAAAGTTAGACAAAATTATTTCATAGTTGACTATTGGGAGAGGACTTTGGAAGATAGCCAATGAGAGGAGAGTAAATTTCCGAACTTCAAAGTTATGTGCACCTTCAAAGACCTGACACTATTTCATTTCTGCTCGTCTGCATCTAACCAATCATCTTAGTGAACTGACCAGAGAAAGAGCGACGTTGAACTATTGTATTTAAGAGGGAAAGCTCATCAACATAAGAGCTTTGATTTGTCAGACTATCATCAGTTTTGCTACATTTGTTACAACTGTAGGTCTGGGATTTGCTTCCTTGATCTTTTCTTTATGCAAGTAGGCTGGGGTTAAATATGATAGTTGGGAGGAAGTTTTGTTACCTCTAAAGCCCATCACGAAGGTGGATGTGAAGACTTATTCAGAGCATTCGATTTTTGCATGGGGAGGAGGATTTTCCAGGAGCTATGGAATGGAAACGTCTGTTGCATCTACCTTTGCTGCTTCTTCATCTAGACCATCTACTTCAAGTGCTTCTACATCTTGAGGTGAGTCTACTGATAACCGAGACGAGTTATTATAGAAGATGATGGATAATATCAATTTTACCGCTGATCAGGTACAAAATTTAGAGTGTTTTGCAGATCATACTAATAGTTGTAATAGAAGGAAGAGTGATTATGAAGAGAAATTCCACTCATCTTTAGCGAGCCTGATTAGAGGTGACCTAGGAGTGCAATTTCCTCCATATCCTCATTATCCTAATTATGAGCTTGCAGAAAAGTGCTATAGCGGTGATTCTGAGGATGAAGAGTAGAGCTGAGAGATTTATTTTATGATTGTAATATGATATGAACTATGTGGTCAAGGCTTGCTACATTTGTATTTGTGTGATGTTTTGGAACATGTTGTGTTTTGGACTTTATGTTTTATTATTATTATGACAATTGCGGTAGTTAGTATTTTATTTTTAAATTTTTATTTTTAGTTAGTATTTTATTTTTAAATTTTCGGGTAGTAACTGTTGTTTTGTGTTTAGTACTGTGATTTAGTTAGTTTAGAACTTAACTTAATTTTCGTAGCTGTTATAAAATAGAAAATTTTGCTAGCTTAGATCTTAAACTTGAAATTCAGAAACTGCTACCTTTTATTTTTCTTTTATCATGTTTGCAAGTTTGTCTTTATGTTAAGATTGTGATGTCAGTAGTGTTTATGTTTGCTTTTATGTTTATACCCACTATTTAGAAGTCTATTAAATCTCTACATGTTAATGTAAAATGAAAATATGGAAAATTTGATCAAAAATTAATTTTTTACTCCTGTCTTTAGTTATACTTGTATCATTAGGGTTTAAAATTCCTGTTAGCATGTTATTTTTAAATTTTCATTCCTGCTTATATATATCTAATGCTAAACTATTTAATATGTTAAAAATTTAAGTTTGGGGGGAAGAAAAATATTTTAAAAACTGGAATTTTATTTGTTCTCAAATGTGCTACAAGTGAGTTTGATTTGAAAAGAAAAAAAGTTTATTATGTATATGAAGTTTTATTAGGGAAGTAAAATTTGAGTTTAGAAATGAGTAAGAAAATTTAGTTAAATTTTTTAGTAATGAAGAAAAACTTTAAGATAAAAAGTTTAGATGAGAAAATGATTAATATAAGTAACTATCTTTAGTTTGAAAAATTGTATTTTTGAAAAAAAATTAGATAATTTAGACTTTTATTTTTAATATTTAAATTTCTTTTATTAAAATAATTGTCAAAACTATTATTACATTTATAAGTACTAGACTTATATCAAGACTTTGCTTTAGGAACGAAGAAGTGGAAAAAAGGAAGAGTGGGATTTAAAATCATTAAAGACATATCTAGATATAGTAATCCTTGCCTCCAAAAAGAAAAAGAAAAAAGAAATGAAAAAGTAAAAAAGAGAAAATAAAAAGAAAAAGAAAAAAATATAAGGGAGGAGAAGCTTGAGGGTTAGTGCATAATCAAAAGTTCGTTCTACATTTGATCTTTTTAAAGTATAAGACTTGAGAAAATTTTAAGTTTATAGATATAATATATTAAGTGAAATTATTCTTAATGAAAATTTTTAAGTGGAGATAATAAAAGAATTAAATTCTAAATTTAGAAGACCTATAATATTTCTGAATCAGATAGAACTTATATTTTCATCTTTTTAAACTTTATGTTGGTCTCAATTACTGAATATTTTTTCTAAATTGGACTACTATATTTCTAAATCTACAATTTAGTAACTCCTAAAGAAAGTCAATACATAACATACATATTTAGTTTTTAAATATTGAAGTGTCGCTTAAGGACAAGTAACATTTTAAGTTTGGGGGACTTTGATACACCTAAAATATATAATATTTTTAGACACATTTTATACCTATTTTTGAGATATTGCGCTTTAATGGAATGTATTTTTGTGTTTTTATAGAAGATACTAATGAAAAGGTGAAAAATGCTTAAAGGAGTGTAAAAGGATCAAATTTGGAGCAAAAAAGTTAAAAATGTGCAAATGAGTTTTGGCGCTTGAGCGCCAGATCCGACACTTAAGTGTCGGTTAAACAGAGAAGGCCATGCCTAAGCGACAGAGGTCCCACGCTTAAGCGCTAGTGGCAATTACTAGATGATTAAAGTCGGTTTTTGCAAATTTTGTAGAGGTTTTTGAGGCACCCATTAGTTTAATAGGTGGTTATAACAACCATGGACAAAAATTATCACGAAAGAATTCATCTCTTTAGAAAATACATCGAATTGGGACACATTTTGAAGAGTTTTCAAGGCACCTCTTGGAAAACTATAAAAGAAAGAAGATAGGACTTTGAAAAGAGTCTTGAAAATACTTGGAAAGTTTTGAAAGTTCATCAAATTTGGGAGTTAGTTCGGAGAATTTTTAGGCACCACTTTTACTTTTACTTTATCCTTTTTGTTAGTTTATTTTGAGTGATTGTAAAGAGAAGAGATTCAAAGGAACTTCAAGAGTTTGGTGGAGAACTTGAGATAAGTTTTTATTTTCTAGCTTTGCGATTAGTTTTGGCTTTAATTGAAACTTGTTGTTGGTTTGACAATGATTTCTACTTTTAAACTAAAGTGTGGTTTAATTTTCTCCATGGATTCTGAGTAGTTTTATTTATCTTTCTTCTTAAAATGATAAGTAATTAAGTTTTAAATAGATATTGTGGAGAGTATTGACCTTTAATGTTGGAAGAAGTTGTGATGATTTAAATCTATACACTTCATTTACTTCTTGATTTAGTCAATCCAGATGTTAAACTTTGTTGTGAGAATATGTAAGAACCGGGCTGGTATTGTCTCAGTCAACAATTAGAGAGAATCACATGAGGTTGTATGAATGATAATTTAGTTCTTAAGTGAAAATAAATAGGGAAATATTCATTGAAGGGTGTAGAGTTAGAGGACTTTAAAGTGACAGGTTAAAGCCCCCAACTTGGTTTATTATTTTAGGTTCTAAACTGAGATGTTAGCCCCCAGGAGTAGGGAATCAAGGGAGCTCTAGAATGAGAGCTAGTATTTTCTCCACCTAGCCGGTTTTCATAATAGAACTATTCAAACTTTAAATTAGCCAATGTTATTTATAACCTCTCTAGTAAGGGTAAATAATATTATTGTTTCTATTTGGCACAACACAATTTGCATACTTCCACAACATAATTCCTATACTTATTACTGATTCATGATAAGAGGAAAGATATTTTTCTTATTATGTGATTTTCATCTACAAATGTCTAATTATCTTTTTAAGTTGTTATTGTTTGTCAAATTATCAAAAATACCAAAAATATTTGAATTTTTATTACTGTAAAATATATTCAGTGTAAGTAATTATCTTTTTTAAAATAGAAAGTTTTCTAGAAGTGCATATTGTATAAATTCCATGTGGGTTTGATTTTCAGGTCTTAATCAAAAAGTCCTATATTACTTTATAACGATATATATACTTGCGTAGTATCCCAATATATATAAATTAAAAGTTGAATTCTTATTTTTCTTCAGTATCAAGTTTTTCGTTTTGTTGTAACGTAAGGAAATATAGGTGAAACATAATCGTAATTATTGTTGTACTTTGCATATTAGCAGTATCAAGGGATCAGAGCCTGAGAGGCAAAGTTATAAATTTGGAAATTTAGTCTTAGTCAACATTTAGGCTAAATTTAAGAAGAGGAAATAGGCAATCTTTGATCTTAATTAACACGTTTAGATGATAGAAACACAAAAAATTAATTGGTAGAAACGAATCTCATTTTTCTTAATTAAAGGATAAATTTGCAATTTCCTAAATTATTAAAATTTGTAAGACTATTAAATTAAATGATTTTAGACTTAGGGGTATGATATTAGATGTTAATAATTCACTAATTTAATATCACTATTTGGTGTTTAAATGACATTGAAATGTTTTGATAATGAATTATTATCACCTAAAATTCAATTTCCTTAAAAAATTACTGATGTATCCACGAAGCTCTTAAGAGCTTAGTAGTGACATAGGCTAAATCATATTTGGGTAAATGAGGATTAGAAAAGTGATTGTAACTAGAAATTAAACACCTTTAAAAAAACACTACAAGCCCAAGTTAAAGCTATAGTTGGATAAGTGTCTTAATAACATTAACTTGCCCATTTTAAGGGTTTTAACCCACATAGTTATCATATTAAATGAATAATGATAATCACCTTACTCTTAGGGATAATTGAAACATTGATGTTCACTGAGCATTGAAGGTATTCACTGGATGAATTATTAAGCAACATAATAAGCTTAAATGAGCTCAAGAATTTTGACCAGGCGGTGAGAGGGAAGCATGGACCTGCTTCTTTCTCATGACCTTCTGGATACCTCGGAGGTCTGCTATACTTAGTATGTTTTGCTTAATGAAATCATCCTCAAAAAAATTCATAGGGGCTCACCAAGGTATGATTTAGGATTTGATAGATCACCGGAATCTTATTTCCCCGCTTTACATAAAGTGTTTTTAATATATAAATGCTCTCACTTGCATTTTGAGTTTCAGTTGAAGATGATGGGAAGACCATCTAGGTATGCTTTTATTGTAATATATTTTTCCTACATTTCCAGTTTCCCATACTTTACTTTCCAATACATTACTGTACTTACTCACCTGCATGTATGAACAAAATCACAAACTTGCATGTTAAACAACCGTGCATGGTAAACAACGATGCCACCCTTCATGAAAACTAAAACTGCTGGAATAATCGCAAAACCCAAAACTAAAACCAAAACTAAAAGCAACAAACTAAAAATCAATCAAGATAAAATTCACCACCACAACATTCAAAATATAAGACAACTCAAAGTTTAATCAAAAACATCATAAAACAACAATTACAACTAAATTAAGACGTCTCTATCGGATGATTAGGAATCCATCGGAGGAGGTAACATTCTGGTTCTAACGAGACTTCCCACGGTCTAAATGAAAGTATGGAACTCATTAAGTTTAGTTTAGTAAATTCATTTGAACTAAGTCAATCCGATAGAAAATATTGGTGTCAAAATAAGGGAACCATAGGATCCTAACCATTGTTGCTCTAATCAACTTTAACATGCCCCATAACATTTGAAGAACTTTAACCATATGAAAATTTGATTTCACATCATAACGTGTTCAGCATGACCATCTTCAATAGCAAAATATGTCTACATCAGCTAAATCATTCATTCCTTAGAATTAAACAACAAAGACATAGGATTTCAAGGTTGTTTGATTATGCAACATAAATCCTCACCTTATCTATAGGCTTTTGTATAGCTCTGCTGTACAATATAAGCCCTAACTCTTCTTAGAATTTCGAGGTTGTCGTCCGTGACGACCTAAATCCTCACATCTTTCAGGCTATTTGTGTGATCATTTCACTTAAATATAAGCCCTGAACTAATAAAATTGGTAAGATGAAACACTTAAATATATTCTCCTCAAAACTGAAGCCAAATAATATGATAGATTGGGAAGTCACCGAGGTTCTCGTCTGACATCCCCTAGTTCTTCCTCCTTTGGATTCTACAATAAATGTTCCAAATTTGAACCATTCCCCTTTCACACCTCTTTGTCTGATCTCTTTGAGAAGTCCTGTACTTTTGACCTTTTTGAAGATGATATTTACTAATTTTTATCGAGAGTTTTCTTAGGTGACTTCGGTTATCTAAAATGTAATTAACTATAGGGGCTTGCCCTTATGGGAAGCTTTTCCAAACTCAGCTTAATATAAACCCTATTAAATTATTTAGCTTAATATAAACTCAGCTTAATATAAACCCCATTTTTATTTATCGGCAAATAAAAATGGTTTCGGAGACCAAACTGATGTCATATATTTCTTAGTTTATTTTATCAATCCTCACCCTCAAGTCTTATGTTTATCCCTCGGGATAGATACAGGGTTTAAGGTATAGCGCTCCTTCATTTAAACCATGAAAAATATGTGTTCAGTTTGATTTCATACTTTTCTAAACTTCAATGTCCTTCCAAAGCGGGTGATAAAATTTCAATTCGGGCGGCCGACAGCTTCTTACGTGTGTGTGTGTGTGTGCGTGTGTGTGTGTGTGTGCGTAAATTAAACGCCTTTCTGAAGCGGATAACGAGATTTGAACTCTGACGATTGACAGCTTCTAATAAGAAACTCCTCCAACCAAAAATAGTGCACACAGCTTATGGAGACTCCGCTAGGGACAAGCTTTTCTCTCCTTTTAAATCGACAAATATTATTTTCATATATCGGTAATGTGTTCACGTCCCTTATGGACCAGATTACCCTTCTGTCATTGGCATGCTTTACCCATTTCTATCTTGGGAAAGTATAGTTAACTCTTTGGACTTCAGGGATGCTGTACAATCACCTTTAAACAGAGAAGTTCAGGTGGCCATTAATGACTTTTTAATCTTCATGTGGGGTCGGATCCCCAATAGGTGTGTTGGTGGATTAGTTCCACCTGGGCAATGTGTGTTGTAAAGTTGGTCTCGTACTGGGTCCTAAACCAATTCACATCTCTCATTCTAGTTTGATTTGCTGATTTGAAAATTAAAATGAATTGTGTCGTGTTGTGCGTGCTCTTTAATTTTCCTTATATTAATAAAATATTTCTATTTTCAAATTATTTTTATTAAAATTTGAAAATCTCTACAAATTAAATAAAGACTTACCCGGTCTACAAATCGACCTCTGTTAATTTTTAGTGCTCACACTAAGATTACGAGGTATTGGCCAAATAGCTAACCCCAAAGCTTTCTCTTTTGAAGCTGCTACAATGGCATGCCTAACGCTCACTTTTTCCTGCAAATTGCCGATGAGCCACAATGCCCATAATGTCGCTCCCACCATCAAGTTCGAAGTCAGATTTGAAGATCTCGAGGTCATTCTCAGGAAAGCCCCATTTGTTGTAATGAAATTCATCGCTCCAAAGGTTCCGTAGTCGTCTATCGAGTTTAACCGGAACCTCCTTTAGGATTTTCCTTCTTGTAAGAAGGTCAAGACTACTGCCGCCTCGGCACCTACAAAGTCCGTTCTTCCCGCTTCTGCTAAGGAAAAAGAAGTTATGAAGAAGTAATGATCGTCGAAGACCCAACTGAATGGTTAGCTGTCCCGCCCTCAGTATTTGAAATTGGATCAAGTTTGAGGATTGCACCGTTAACACGAACCCAAAGGAGAAATTGCAACTGGAGGGTTTGGAGGGCTACTAAAGCCCAGACTCCTAAAGAGATACTAAATGAGGAAGATCCTCACCAGAACAAGTCAGGATTACGAGAGATCAATCCACTTCTACGAGGGAGTAGGTTCCATCCCTTAATGGATACCAACGGGTACAATGGATACCAACCGGGTACAAAAGTATCCAAAAGATCACCGCTGCTTTACTATCACTTCATGGACATAGTCAGAAGAGGAAGAAGTCTGCTTCAGTCACCCGAGTCAATTCAATGTTTCAAAGACTACTTAAATGAGTGGGATGTGCAGTATTCCCTCGTATGAACAAAGAAATCCTAAAGGATGTCAGATCTGTCAGATGCTCCCAGAGGTCAATTGATGTTTTACCTACTCGCATTCCTGTCTCGTTCTGCTTGGGAAGCAGGGTTGATACCACCATTATTACTATCAATTCCACCATTGCTAGACCCACAGGCCATCAACCAGTTAAGTCACGTCTAGGTTCAAGAATTCTACCAATCACCCACTAAAAGATATTCTTAAAGTTTCAAGGGAAAAGATAAAGCAGTTAGTCAGTATTGTATCTGGTCTGCGCCATGGGGAGCATACTTCTCTTTGACATGCTGATGTCTCTGCTAAGACACTCCGTCTTAAGAAATCACCGTCAAAGAAAAATGTATGGATACCCAAGGTCGCTGTACCGATACAGTCTAGTAAGTTCGCAGGGCAAGATCACTAAATGAAGCTAGAGTCCAAATTATCTGACGTTGTTGCAATAATTGCCAGTGAGATGGAGGAACAAGTGGAGGAGGTCCAATAGGGTCCTCCAGATCTTAAGACAATCCAAGAATCAATAATCAAACAAAAGGTCGAAAAGCTCAACATTGAGATTTCTGAATTAGCCCAAGAACATGGAGTTTTCATTAATAATGATGATGAAGATTTTGAATTTAACGAGCACCTTAAAGAAGATTTCATGGATATCAATGTCAACAAGACCAGGGCCGCTGCATCTGCGTGCGACTCTCAACCTCTCGTCAAAGAGAACACCATAGATGAGCTGCGTAGGGTTGTCTTCCTAAGGGATGAGCAAGTCAGCCAACTGGAGAAAAGGATGGAAGAGTTGGCCGCAGCCATGACTGCCATGGCCACATTTCAAGGACAATCTCAAGTACCACAGTTAGCCTCTCCAGAGGTCAATCTACTAGAAATTATACATATCCCAGATGAAAGGAGAGAAGTTGCCTCAGCAAATCGAGAAGAGCAACAAAAAAGGATTCTCCATCAAGCGCCATGCCAGAGAAGGAATTTAAGAAAATGGTCAAGCAAGTTCAGGAGGCCTTAACCCAATCTAAGGGTGGTACATTGGTTTTAAAGGGTAGACCTTACCCGAAATAATTCGGTGTCGTACCCTTCCTCAAGGGATTTATGTCCCTAAACATTAAGATACTTGATGGGATTGGAAATCTCAGACAACACATAACACATTTTGAGCCAGTTGTGGAAACACAAGAGGTAATGAAGCCTTACTCTTCCAACAGTTTATCAGCAGCCTGTCAAAGATTGCTTTCAATTAGTATGTCAATTTGCCCAACGGATCAGTTAAGACATTCACTGAATTGGAACAATTATATGTGAAAAGATTTATCGGAGCGCAACATCATGTGTCTATTGGAGATCTCATGACGGAAAAGCAAAAGCCCAATAAGACTTAAGTGGATTACATCTTGACGTGGAAAAACCTTAGCATGGAATGTGAACCTCAGCTACAGGAACATCACATGATTGAGATTTTACTCAAAAGCATCCATGGGCTAGTAGTTTTCATGCTCAAGGGACTCACCATTAAATCCTTGAAGCCGCTACTCAGTAAAGCCAGTAGTCTTCAAGAAGAAGTCAAACATATGGATTCTCATGAGAAATCCAAGGCAACCAGAATATTTGAAAAGAAGTACGAAACAATGGAAACTATAGATAAAGGAAAACAACCAATGAAGATACATGCATAAAATCGTTATCAATATTCATCAAAGAACACTCAACAACAAACACAACAGTATGACCAGTCTAGCCAGCAATCACCTCAGGGAGGATCATATCGGACAGAGAATAAGAAAATGAGCATTGTGGAACGTAGGAAAGTGGTATATTCCATAAAAAATGAAGCCGTACCCAAAATATTCAGAAGTCTGATAAAGAAGCCTGAGTTCAGACTACAAAATCCAAAGAAACTCAAAGAGGTCGACAAGAAAGATCAACCAAATTATTGCTTGTATCACAGATTACTAGGGCACACTATAGAAGAATGTCTCATCTTTAAAGATTGGCTTGAGAGGAACTTTAAAGAAGGGAATCTAACGATCCCCAAAGAATATTTAAAAGATCTTGAAAAATGTTCCATAAATATGATTTCGGTTGAGCCAATATCTCCAATTGACCCTTATACTGGAAAAGACAGATGGAGTACGACTTGGAACAAGCTCAAGAAAATGTTGTGCTAGATTCAGAGCACTTCAAAACAAGCCTCCGTTCAGGGTCTTCAGCCTGTCAAGCCGGTGATGAAGATTTCATCATGAGATCCATCATCATCAAAGACAAAGAAGAAGAAGAACACCACTATGAAGATTGATAGCACGGGGGGTAGGATAGGGGTTGCCTCTACTAGATTAGTTATCTCAAATTCAGAGAAGAAAATTCTCAAACCCCTGACTTTGTATTATTATCTTTTTACCCCTCTGAGGCCTTACTAATATAATAATATAATGATTGTGATTTTGGCTACGTTTTTGCTATTTCTAGTGATGAAGCAATCGATTATGACCAATCTAACTTCGATCTCGATCACCAAAATGATCCCCAAATCATACTTGACTGAAGAAGACATCGACAATACTGCTTACGACAGCACCAGGAGTGAAGAACTAACCCTCAAGCGCCACGGTGCACTGTTCGCCATCGACTTAGATCTTTCCGACAAATAAGTAACACCAGAATTGCTATGACAAAGATTAAAAAACGATATCTTAAGAAAAAGAAATTACATAAGTAAAATTGAGGAGTGGGAAAGTATTACCCCCAATAATAGTTCCAATAGAGAAAGGAAAGGAAATAATTACTCAAGAAGAGCTAACTCCACCATCGCTAATGGAAGAACCACATAACCAAGAGAAAATGGGAGGATCATATAAAGTAGATTACAATGTGCTAGCTAATCTTAGGAAGTTGCCAGCCAGATTAAACATCTACGATGCTCTGATCCTGTCAAAGGAAATGAAAGAGTCTATGGTTACAACCTTGCTTGACCCAAAGATTTGTTTAGCCCGGTTGGCTAGCACATCCTTAGATGAAGTTTCATCATTGAAAGAATAGTCTGGGTAACCTTCACAGATGAAGACTTGTTGCTCGCCGACCATAATCTTCCACTCTACGTCTTCGTTAACATCGGTAGATTTGTGTTGTCTAAAGTTTTAGTAGATCCTGGAGCATCCCTCAACTTGATGAGTCTACGGACATTGACCTATTTGGACAATGAAGCTCAGGAACTTATGACCGATAAAATGATGCTAAGAGGATTCAACAAAAAGGGAGGGAGAGCTGGAGAGAGAGCTCTTGGATCCATTACATTGCTTATGAAAGTTGGAGAACTCGTAACAATTGCTAAATTTCATATCATCGACGTCGAGACCTCTTTCAATGCTTTAATGGGTTGACTATAGATTCATGAACAGAACATGGTTACATCGTCTCTACACTAAAGCATCAAGTACTACAAAGAGGGACAAGAACATTGCATCAAGAGAGATCTACAATTGTTTTTAATTCATGAAGTTGGTATTCATGAAGATGTCGCCTACTATGCGCCTCCAAAGAAAACTGTCTTCTCTTGTGGAGTTGTGATAAAAAAAGTGAAGATTTAGAGCAATCACAAAGGGGAAGCCATTCAACTCTGCTTCATAAATTTTCCACCACTCTCTTGCAATGAGTTGGTGGGGGTTCTTTTAGTTCGCCTACCTGAGGTCGAGGCCGGGGACGTGGACGAGGAAGATCCAACTCAATTGTTGAACGCACTAGGCCGACCATCTACCTTGGTGATGAAGAAAGTTCTGAGGATGAAATAATTATGAAAAAATAGAAGAAACCTCAGTACAAGATATCCTTAGAAGATACAAAGAAAACCTAATATGAGAAAATGTACGATCGGATAAACCACTATGTGAACACCATGACACTTACTATGATTCTCCCTCAAAAGGTTAAGATTTTAGAAGTCAAGGAAGTCCGTAGCGTTGGTTTAAAGCCAATCAAATTTTATCGTGCTTCTCTACTAATCTTAAAAATCATGTGAACTTGGATGATGATCATAATGCATTAATAGAATTGCCTTTTGGTTATGTTTTTCCTTATGTACAAAAGTTAATTCAGCAGGGACATTTGCCAAAACAAATGCCAAAAGGTAAATTACAATTTTTTGAAAAATTATGGGATGTTAAAAGTTAAACTCCCAACTCAAAAGAGGGTCTCAGATTTGGTACAATCGGACCAGTCGATGATTCAGAATTTTGCATGGTTGTTACTAGTGAATCAAAAGAGGATTTCCCTGATATAGAGGATGACTCTACTGATCAGCTAATAGAAGATGATCCACCAGAATTTGAGGAGGAAATTAAATCAACTGTTGATGAATTAAAGGAAGTTAACCTCGGGACTGAAGAACAACCCCAACCTACATTTATAAGTTCTCTACTCAACGATGAAGAATCTTTAGAATTGATCAAACTGTTAACAGAGTTTAAGGATTGCTTCACATGGAGTTATGATGAAATGCCAGGACTTTCAGCAGAGGTTGCCATTCATAAACTCGGGGTAGACAAAGATGTAACCCTAGTAAAAAAGCTCTCAGAAGAATGCATCTCGAAATAGAATAACAAGACATAGTTAAGGTGTATAAATAAATAGACGCTAATTTTATAAAAGAAGAGCAATATCCCACATGGTTAGCTAACATTGTTCCAGCTAAGAAGAAAAATGGACAAATATTTGTTTTTGTCCACTTCTAAGATTTGAATAAAGCATGTCCTAAAGACGAATTCCCATTACTGATACCAGAAATGATGATGGACATCGCTTTGAAACATGAAATTTTCTCCTTCATGGACGAATCGTCGGGATAGAACTAAATCAAGATGACTCCAAGAGATGCAGCACTTACTGCCTTCAGAGCACATATCAGTATTTTTTTGCTACACAGTGATGTCATTTGGGTTGAAGAACACTGGAGCGACCTAGCAATGTGCAATGACAAAGATTTTTTATAATCTCATTCACAACCAAGTGAAATGCTACGTGGATGATCTAGTCATCAAAAGCAAACAAAAAATAAAACATTTGTATGATTTGAGGATCGTGTTTGAACATTTACGACGATATGACCTTAAAATGAATCTCTTAAAGTGTGCCTTTGGTGTTACCTCTAGAAAGTTGCTAGGATTCATTGTTCGTCATCGGGGAATTGAGATCAACCCAGATAAGATTAAAGCTTTCTTGGAGATGTCTCCTCCTAAAATCTTGAAACAACTACGTTTCTTCTTAGGGAAGTTGGCATACCTGAGACGCTTTATTTCTAATCTCTCAGGTAGGTGTCAGCCCTTCTCAACATTAATTAAAAAGGACTCAAATTCATTTGGGAAGAGAAATTCCAGCGAGCCTTTGAGGATGTTAAGCAATATTTAATAGTACCTCCTATTTTGGCTGCCTCTATCTTAGAGAAACCTTTGATACTTTATGCCGCAGCCTTAGGTGACTCTCTTGGAGCACTCTTAGCCCAAGTCAATGACGAGGGTAAGCAAAACACACTCTACTACTTGACCCGCCGCCTCATATTGACAGAGATAAGGTATCAACCTAACCTATTGAGAAGCATAACCTATTGAGAAGCATTGTCTAGCTTTGATTTTCCCTGCCCAAAAGCTTAGACCTGATATGCTTTCTCATAAGATTACCCAAGGATTACCCTTATTTCAAAAGTTAATTCATTGAAATATTTGATGACCTGACCAACACTCTCTGGACGTCTAGAAAGATGGTCAATGATTTTATTGCAATTTGATATAACTTTAGTTACCCTCCGTACTATCAAGGGATAGATTTTAGCAGACTTCCTAGCTGCACACCAACTTTTAGCTGGGTCCCCTCTTAATGATGAACTACCAAATGAACAATTATTACAAATGGAATTCTCCAGAAAGCAACACTGAGAAATGTACTTCGATGAAGCTTCATCAGCAAGAAAAGACAAAGGATAAGGCAAAGTTACACCAGGCAAAGCAGGGATTGGTTTGATCTTTATCACGCCAGATAAGGGTTTGTTGAGGTTCTCAGATCACTTGATAGAGCCATGCACCAACAACGAAGCAGAATATGAAGCGCTAATTACCGGTTGGAGTTGACAATCTCAATAGACATAATAGATATTGTCATCTATGGTGACTCTCAGCTCATCATCCATCAATTCACCAGGCAATACAAAATTTTAAAGCCAAGAGTAACAAAATATCACCGATACACAACGAAGCTGCTGGAGCAGATTCCTAACATAACTCTTTACCAGATTCCTAGGGGAGATAATGCCCATGATGACGCTCTAACGAAACTTGCTAGAAAATTGGTATGTCCCCCAGAGGATTCCGTTGACATCACAATACAAGGAAGATATGTTTTGTCTTGAATCAACCTCAACAATTTACACAAGCTCAAGAAAGAAGAAGATAGAATGATTGCGGTTACTGATATCAATAAAGATTGGTGCAAGCCATTGATGGAATATTTGCAAACTGGAAAGCTACCAGAGAACAAGTCTGAGGCACATCACATTACAACAAGGGCAATGTCATATGCTCGAGTAGGCGATGTCCTCTATATAAGATCATTTGCCAGATGTGGCTACAACAAAGTTGAAGCCCAAAATATTTTCAAAGAAGTACATATCGGATTGTGTGGTGTTCACCAGTCAGGGTCAAAGATGAAAATGAAGATCAAAAGACTCAGATATTATTGGTCGATAATCATGTCTGACTGCATGGATACAACCAGAAGATGTCACCAGTGCCAAGTGCATGAAGTGGTCTTGCACCAACTTTTAAATGTGCTACACCCAACCGTCGCCTTGTGGCCATTCAAGCGTTAGGCCATGGACATAATAGGTCCGATAGATCCTTCATCTTCCAAAGGACACAGATTTATACTTCTCGCTATGGATTACTTTTCCAAATGGGTAGAGGAAGTGTTGTTACGAGAGGTTACGACACAACACATCTTTCAATTCTTCAAAAGCGAAGTCATCTACAGTTTTAGAGTACTGTGAAGAATAATTTCTGATAATGGGACAGCCTTCAAGAGCAAAAAAATAAACAATTTCATCAAACGACACAGGATAGACTGGAGATATTCTACAATTTACTATCCTAGTGAAAATAGCTTAGCCGAAGCCTTCAACATGACATTGGTACAAATTCTTAAAAAAACACTAGATGAAAACAAAAGAGATTGGCACAAAAAATTATTAGAAGCTTTATGGGCCTACCATAAAACGTTAAAGACTCATACTCAGTGTACACCCGACATACTCGTTGTATGGGTCTGAGGACGTACTATCGCTAGAAGTTCAGAAGCCATCTCTCAGAGTCACTGTCGCCAAGCAGCTTATAATAGAAGAAAGCGCGAAACTCAGACATGAAGAACTAGAGAGTCTTGAGGGAAAAGGACTAGAAGCACAACAACATTTGGAACTTTATCAAGTGAAGATGATATAAGCTCATGACAAATTGGTCCACCCAAGGACATTCGAAGTTGGTTACTATGTCCTCGTGCTCAAAAAACCCATTGCACGCCACAAGATTGGTAACTTGGGAGGGACCATTTATCGTAGAAAAGGTCTACACAAGAGGAGCCTACCAGCTAGTAAATTTCTATGGTGAGAGACCCCTGCTGCCAATCAACAGACGATACCTGACGACATACTACGTAGCCTAACATTGCTTGACTTTGTTTGACTTGAAATTTTAAAATTCTGATTGTTCTGGGGTTATTTATTCGGCCAAAACATCTGTAACCAGGTCCAAAATTTTGTAATAAAATTATCTCCAATATAATGAAAACTTTTAAAATTATACACTTCAATTTTCTCTTTTCTACCTTTAAATTCGATATTCTACTAAATTAAACAAAATACAAACATAAATAAATAACTTTCTCACCAACATAAAGTAAATTTTTTTTTAATAAATACTTTGTTTTGTTCTTGTTCCCGCAAAGTTTCAGCTCACTGATATTTTTCCTGTCGTTTGTAGAGAAATGTCTGGGCAGAGGCTGATCTTTTCTTTTAAAGATGGTTGATTTCCTGTCGTTTGTAGAGAAATGTCTGGGCAGAGGTTGATCTTTTCTTTTAAAGATGGTTGGAACCTCACACTCAACAAGGAAAGGCCACCGCAAGGTGGCACCATAGAATTTTACATGGACTTCATTCAAGTTTACATGGACTATGAGGGTCCCTTGATATGAGGGTCCCTTGATGGACGATGGACGTGGTTAGCCGTCAGGAAAAAGAAGGGCTACCATCGCTGCTAAGGTTCAGCACCAGAGACAGTTCCTCACTGAAGGGGAATAATGTGATAGTACAACATGACCTGATGGAGGGAACCAGTCACCTATCGCTTATGATAGCTAGAATGATTAGAGGCCTAGCCAACACCAATGATGAAAGACTTATAGATGCACCGCTATGGAGAACTCAGCACAGAAACACCGACTGCCGAAAGCATAGGGCTTTCTTACGTAAAGAGAAAATATGACAGAAGGAGGCATAAAACTTTCTCACCCCTATTCCTGAGGGGAATATATACGAGCTAGGGATGAGAGAGAACTCTTCCAGTTTTCCTGCTACAGACAATGAGTCGGGATTTGTTATAGAGCTGGAGATACCTCCAGTTTCATATGTTCTTTGGATAAGTTGCTCGACATGCAACACCGAGATACCTTCACGTACACCAGCTACCGGGACATTTGTGGAATGCCCGGATTGCAACGTCCTTCACCTAGAGTTCAACAGTACTTTGGAGGAGTACGCGTCCATTGACGATGAATTTCAGATTGCTGATTACCCGATGGGAGAACCATATGTCCTGTTAGGTACAGAGCTATATATCCCATCGGATGTAGAGTCATACATTTTGTTGGAGACAGAAGCAACACCAGCTTGGATTCCCGCTGACGTTGAAATGCGGGAACATCCTCGATAGCTGCCAATCATCAGCACGACAAAATACTACAAAATGAGTAAAGTAAACAAAAGGGATTTTGAATTCTATGAAGAAGTTCAAGGAAGGTTCATTAATATACATGAAGGCTTGGAGCTATATACCAGGGTCTTCTCCAAAAACAACTCGAGAAGTATTCTTGACTATAATTTTTATTTAAGAGACAGAGGTCGAGCAGACCTGCTGATGGAAAGAGCCTATTCCGATCCACAGAAATGAATGCGTGGAAAGGGCAGGATCACCATAAAATGTGGCTGCTATTACAACTTCACTAAAGACAAATAAGGAAATCCCCCTGTGATTTTGAGACACAATCAGGTGGATCCGTTACCTCCCATGATAAAATGTTTGATCAAGAGAATGGTCCGATGGAGCATACTGCCAGCTGACTGTATCCCCAACAGCTGTATCATCAACATATATGATGAAGGCGACTGCATATCCTCGCACATTGACCATCATGACTTTGTAAGACCTTTCTGCATGGTCTCTTTCATGAGCAAAAGCAACATTCTCTTTAGAAAAGAGATAGATGTCGTTGGCCCTAGTGAATTCAAGGGATCCAAACAGATTCCTCTATCTTTGGGTTCAGTGCTGGTTCTTAAAGGAAATGGAGGAGACATCGCCAAACACTGCATTCCAGGGGTGCGACACCGTAGGGTGTCTATAACTTTCCAAAGAATAGATGACAAAAAAATTTCATACGGATTCCGACCATTCTCAAAGTTGGAAGAACTACTTTCTTACGAGCTATGAGAGGATTGCACCTCTAAGAACATGCAAAAGGAACACTTGTCCTGGAGGATGACTTAGTAGGTCGGCTCGATCAGGAGCTTGTCCCACGAGAGATAGACGCTTAAAGGATTCCTCTTTATTACATTTCGTCACAGTAGATATGATATGTATAAGACATGCTCAGCTTATGATATGTATTAGACATGCTCAACTTATGATATGTACTCAACCTGGGATATTTTCAAATGTACTTTGATGCAGTCAGCATAATTGTACTTTTTGAGGCTTTGGCCTGCACTCAACCTGTAACACTTATTGGAGCAGATTAATGAAATCTCTTTCAGAATTTTATTTGTTTGTTTAATTGCCCTTTTTGTGCGATGGATAAAAGCCACAAAGCCATAAAGCCATACGTTGGTTCGGTACTACAATGAACAAAGAACGAAACAATAAAAACTTGATAATATCAAAATTCAAAAAAAATAATCATTTGAAAAAAAATCAACCAACAAAAATTTTAAAAAAAATTCTTGAAAACATATTTTGATAATCAAATGTGAAAAACAACAAGAAAAGAAAATAAGTCTGTCAAGTTGATTCTCTCGATTTCAAGGTCTTTTGCTCTTTGCTTGCACAGCACGACTATCCTTGTCTGCTCTAATTCTCATCGCTAATTCTCTTCATATCCTTGCGAAATTCCACATTCTGCATAAAAACTCACAAAATTTCACACATCTTCCTCACCAATCTCAATCTTTTTACATGACACACATTATGAGTTCGACACCACAAACTTTCTGCACTACATTCTTGTCCTCTAGGCAATACCGAAACACTACTTTCCTTTTCACAACCATTTTGAGATTGGTGTAAGACCCTCTCCAGGGATTCCAATTCTCTACCTACATCTTTGAAATTGGTGTAAGGACCTCTCCACGGCTTCCAATTCTCTATCTACATCATCGAGATTTGTGTAAGGCCCCATGTTGTTTCTTCGAGATAGTAGTAAGACTCCCCTTTATGGAACATCGCATCCTATTCTGAACCTTTCGAGATTGGTGTAAGGCCCCTTCCATGGCTTCCAATTCTCTACCTACATCTTTGAGATTAGTGTAAGGACCCCTCCATTACTTCCAATTCTCTACCCACACCTTTGAGATTGGTGTAAGACCCCCGCCACGACATCCAATTCTCTACACACATCTTTGAGATAGGAGTAAGACTCCTCTTTATGGAACATCGCATCCTATTATCAAACTTTTGAGATTGGTGTAAGGCCCCCACCACGGCATCCAATTCTCTACTCACACCTTTTGAGATAGGAATAAGACCCCCATCATGGCATACTACTCTCAATCTTTGAGGTCATAACCTAAATACTGATTCCCGTCCTCTATAAAAACCTAAAATCTGATAACTCAAAAACTACTCTCCAATCCCCAGTGAGAGTTCCTAATCCTCGATGTTGATCAGATATTCACTTGCTAATTCCCCTAGTAGATGTTGATCAGATATTCACTTGCTAATTCCCCTAGCAAAAGCAAATAGCACACACAATTCTACACCGCCTTCTAGGTCTGTTGACTTAGGAGTTTGTGTTGGTTTTGTTGATCTCGTCGACCAACGCCAATACACGCTATGTGCTTGCCCAACACACCACTCCTATTAGGGGTCCCTTTCTTGACCTCACTTTTGGTTGAGGGTTGGTTTTTCTCTTTAGTAGCCTAGACTCTAGCCATAAGACTTTCCTGTTAACTATTCCCAAAGAACTAGAAAAGGAACCCTCACCATTAGAAATTATAAACTCCCCTTTGCTCTCAACTTGAAGAACTTGAAGTTCTACATATTGGTCCTAACCGCTAGCACTTAGTAGGCGGGGTCAGTATGGGGGAGCTCAAGGAGAGTTCCCATAGGACTGTCTGACCTTAGGGTTGGCCCTGGGTGCTGGTCTGGAGCTAAGGCACTCAGTTTCACTCACCTACACTCACTCTCACTCACAATCACTGACAACCCGAAACCCAAATTTTCTTGACTTTGAACCCTTGATCTTTTGGGAGACTCATGTAGATGGTCCCCTAAACCCACTGACCCTAGGCTAGGCTTTACCTAAGACCAGTATATAGAGGACTCAAATGGGGATTCCATTGGTCCATAGCTCATATATGGTGGTTGGAGCCCCAACCGTACCAAAATATTTAACTTGGCCTTTTGCCCTTAAATCCCCCCAAATTACCTAAATACCTTTGAAACCCCAAATTCACCCAAAATACCCAAATTGATTCAAAAATCATTTCAAACCATTTGAAGACACCTAAGTTACCCAAGACTACCCAAAAATTCCAATTTACCCAACTACCCCCAAAATGGTCAAAATTACAAAAATTCCCTTGGCACCACAAATTTTCCCAAATCCTCAAAAATTACTCCAAATGTCTCCAAAACCAATTTGGACTCTTCAATTGAATATAATTTGGCCAATTTAACCATTTTGACCAAAACCCTCAAATTGCCTTTAAGGGTCCAATTTCCCAAAATTTACCTCAAATGACCATTTATTTGAGTCCAATTTTATTTAATTTTAATGATAAATTTAAATTCACCTTTCATATGACCAAACTAAATCACATCCAATCCTAATTGTCCCATACTTTGAGCCCAATTTTGATCTAAGTCAAACCCCCAATTTTGGTCCTATGACTTAATCCCACAAGATTGAACCCCATAGCCTACTCAATTTACCCCAATTTGAATCCTAAACTCTTTATAACAATCCTACACATCAAACTTGACCTTCAATTGGCCTTGGTGAATCCTCAATTTCACTCAATTTCAACCCAAATTCAAAATCCCCAAATTTCCCCCAAATTGGCCATGCCTCCAAATTCCACCAAATTGATTACCCTAACCCCAAAATTGACATCTAATTTATGTTGAAAACTCTTCATGATATTCCTAGACCATTATCAACAAATAATTTGGACTTATCCCAAGCCTAGCCCAATCTAGACCCAAGTCTAGCCCAACATACCCAAAATTGACAAAAATTCCAAATTCCTTCAAATTGAACCCCCAATTGAGTTCAAAATCATTTCAATTCTTCACCAAAAACCCTTATTACAATCATGTACACAATGTTTATCAATTAGTTGGGCTTAAAGTCATGACTAGCCTAACCCAAACCCAACCTTTGACCCATACACCAAAATTAGCCTAGCCACCCTAAGGCCACCAAATTTATGACTCCACAACCACTTAACACACTCCATGGACCAGGCTAACCCCCTTAGACCATCCATGGTGAGCTATGCACCATTGGATCACTAAATTAAGGGATTCATGCGCATTTATGGGCCTTAACCAAAAATCTCCCAATCATCACTTGCCATTGAGGGTTAAACATAAGTAACCCTCCCACTGGCTCACCTGACCTCATAGACACCTCCCCTGGCCCTGCCAGCCAGCCTAATCACCGGAGCACCTCAAAACCGAGGGCCAACATCCCTAAATCAAACCCAATATCAACCCATGGAGCCAGCTCACCTTAATAAATCCTTAAAGCTTCTTTGCCCAGCACCTCAATAGGCTTTTGCACCCAAATCCAGGCACCCACTCCCAGGCCCTGGCTTCCCCTCTATGGCCATGGCTATAAAATGGCATCTTCACTGCCAAAAATGGGGTGCTGAAATTTTCTTAAGGAAAGCCTGCCCAATTTCTCCCATAGACTCTTTGAGACCTACCTAGTGCAAACCAACCACCTCCTTGCCCTAATTCCCATCGCTGGAGCTCAATTTCTTAGCTCAATTCTAGCCAAAAATAAGACAAGTTTGGCAACACCTCCACAGTGCACTAAATCTCAACTAAACTTTCCCACACTATCACCACAGTGAAGCCACAGTGAAGGAAGAAAAAGCCCCATCAAAGCCCCCTCACAGAGAGCCTCTATGCTAGACTTTGAACAACACTCAAATTTGGTCTTGGTCGAATTTGGGTTTAGGCATTTCACCACAGCAAAAGGCTTCATCCCTAGCCTCCTTGGACCACCATGAACGTGTCAAGCACCGCTGATTGAAGCTTCACTTCTCAGAGCAAAGGTATTGAATCCTCCCTCTTCCTGAGCTTATTTTGACTCTCCATGGGATTAAGGTTAATTTAAAGGCATGTTTACCATATGAATATGTTTGTCTCACTTAGATGAGTCTATAGGATCAAACCCAAATGAGTTTGGTTGAGAAACAAGTGAGATCTTAAGGTTTTAGGGTTAATGTTCACGGGTTCACACCAGTTGGGGATGAAGACGCGGAGCAGTTGGATGGTGTGTGTATCATACAGACGGCTAGGATTGCATTGAATGGGAGCTTAATACATAAAGTCCAGGCCGAGTCAGCGGCTACGTGGATGGCAGCGTTCAACCAGAGCGCGTCATGCAAGTCTTCGGAGCTGTCGCATGATGTCGTGGCGCTGCATGTTTAAGTAGGAAAATAGGGATTTATTTAATTCAGAAAATGTCCCCTACCTTAAAAAATCCATATCTTGGTATAGAAAAATCACAATAATAAAATAAAAATATTCTAGTGCTCAGTGAACATAGGAGAACAATGTGGAAGCGGTTTAAAGTTTATTTGATGTATAATTTATTTTTATTTAATTAAATATTTTTATAAGTATTTTGATTATCCATGCATTCAAGTATTTCACCATGACTTGATATTTTAGCATATTATTGCCTCTATCATGGGGGCTATTCTCTAATTTTTCCAAAGTCAGAGGAAATATTTAGACAGAGATCTATATCTTTCAAGTTTATGCATCTGATTTGGAAAATTCTTTATAATAATTAGCATGTTGCTTAAAAAAATCCAAGAAAATTTTGGTAGGTTCACTGTGACAAGAGAACCCTAGGAAAAATTTGTCATGAGCTAAGTCATTAAGAACACAACTAATTTTCATAAAATCCTAAAATATAAAGGAAATTAATTTGGGAAAAATAAACATCTAAATGAATTGATTTTAATTTGCCACTGTAATTTAAAGAACAGAGGACTCTCCTTAAAAATTTCAAAATATTTGGAGTTCATTTTATAACCTAATTTGATTTTCTAATTTAAATGACAGTTTTAACACTTAAAATAATCATAATAATAAAAATATAACTAAAAAAATTTATGAAATTGGTTTTTAAGAGTTCTCTATGATTAGAGAAATTTTCTGAAAATAAAATTTTAATGAAAGTAAAAATTTCATTTTTAAGCATATTTTAAATATTTAAATAATAAAAAAATAATAAAAATAATAAAAATAATAAAATTCATGAATGTTCTATATTGTTTCCTAAACCATTAGGATCAATTTGAATATTTTTTCTTATTTTCTAAGTGAGGATATTAAACTTTAAAGCTTAAAATATTTTTTTAAAGGCTAAAAAAGGATTTTCCTTAATTTCTCACTAAAATAATTCTAATAATTTGAAGCAAAAACATTAAAAATATGAAATTTGTTTCTATGGGTTCTTTGACCTCACAGAGATTTAATAAAAATGTAAAGCTTAATTTTCCAGATTTCAAATATTTTATAATTAATTAATACTTTAAAAATTAAAATATTTATGATAATTCACATAAAACTCAAAAAATAATGAAATTTAGTCGAAGTGGTTCTCTGGTCTAAGTCTACCTCCAGTTAAAATTTCAATTGATTAGGCTTTGCCTTGATAAGGTTATTGATCCTTCTTTGAAAAATCCTATTTTTGCATCTTTGAAAAATCCTATTTTTG
>NW_018164691.1:375476-378306 GCF_001263595.1 Phalaenopsis equestris
AAAAATCACATTTTCTCCTCTAGTCCTCTAGTGTCTTAATTGTCCCATGAGTGAGGTAGGATAAAAATTCCACAGTCATTCGAATTAAATTTGATGAATTATGAAGTGATAGAGCCTCAAGGGCAAAGGTATAATTTTTAAAATTTAGTCTTAATCAGCATTTAGGCTTAATTCAAGAAGGCGAAATGGGCAATTTTTTATCTTAATAAACATGTTCAGATGTTTGAAACACAAGAACTTAATTGGTAGAAACCTATCTCTTTTTTCTTAATGAAAGGAAAAATTTGCAATTTTCTAAATTATTAAAATTTGGAAGGCTATTAAATTAAATGACCCTAGACTTGGGGTATCTAGACTTGGGGTATGATTGTGGATGTTAATAACTCACTAATTTAATACCCTAATTTGGTATTTAAATGATATTAAAATGTTTTTATAATAAATTATTATAACTTAAAATTCAATTTTCTTCAAAAATTACTAATGTATCCACCAAGGTCTTAAGGGCTTAGTAGTGACCTGGCTAAATCAAATTTGGGTAAATGAGGATTAGAAAAGTGAATGTAACTAGAAATTGAACACCTTTAAAAAAAACACTACAAGCCCAAGTTAAAGCTAAAATTTGTGAAGTGTCTTAATAGCATTAACTTGCCCCTTTTAAGGGTTTTCACCCACATAATTCTCATATTAAATGACAAATGATAATCACCATACTCTTAGAGATAATTGAAACATCGATGTTCATTGAGCATTGAAGGCATTCACTGGATGAATTATTAAGCAACATAATAATCTTAAATGAGCTTGAGACTTTTCACGAGACTTTTCACCAACACCAAGCAGTGAGAGGGAAGCATGGGCCTGCTTCTTTCTCCTGATCTTCTGGATACCTCGGAGGTCTGCTAAACTTAATATGTTTTTCTTAATGAAATCATCCTCAAATGAATTAATAGCGGCTCACAAAATCTTAATATGTTTTTCTTAATGAAATCATCCTCAAATAAATTAATAGCGGCTCACAAAAATGTGATTTAGGATTTAGTAGATCAATGGAACCTTATTTCCCTGATTTAAATAAAATGTTTTAAACATATAAATGGTCTCGCATGCATTTTGAGTTTCAGTTGAAGATGACGGGAAGACCATCCAGGTACTTTCCATCCAAGTTGAAGATGATGGGAACACCATCCAAGTATGCTTTTATTGTAATTTATTTTACTTGCATTTCTAGTTTCCTATACTTTACTTTCTAGTACATTACTGTATTTACTTACCTGAATGTTTGAACAAAAAGAGAAACTTGCATGTTAAACAATGATGTCACCCTACATGAAAACTAAAACTGCTACGATAGCCACAAAACCCAAAACCAAAACCAAAACTAAAGCCAACCAAGATACAAACTACTGTCACAATATTCAAAATATAAGACAACTCAAAATTTAATCACAAACATCACAAAACAACAATTACAACTAAATCCCAAACGGATGGTGGAGAACCCCTTGGAGGAGGTAACCTCCGGTTGCTAACAAGGCTACCCACCATTTAAATGAAAGTATAGAACTCATTAAGTTGAGTTTAGTAAATTCATTTGGACTGAGTAAATCTGATAGAAAATAATGATGCCAGAATGAGGGAACCATAGGATCTTAACTGATGTTGCCCTAATCAAATTTAACATGCCCCATAGCATTTAAAGAACTTTAACCATTGGGTCATTTTATTTGACATCATAACTTGACATATTAGAAAGTTGAAACTTGTCGCGGTAAGGAGCTTGGAGCTAACATGGTGGGCAGCATGACCATCTTCAATAGCAAAACCACTTTACATCAGCTAAACCATTCTTTCCTTATAAATAAACAACAAAGCCATAGGATTTCAAGGTTTTTTGCTTATTCAACATAAATCCTCACCTTATCTTTAGGCTTTTCTATAGCTCTGTGTTGACCTCAATTTTGGTTGAGGTTTAGTTCCTCCTCTTTAATAGCCTAGGGTCTAGCTATAGGACTTTTCCTTTTGAAACTAGACTTGGAACCCTCACCACTAGAAATTCCGAACTTTTCTCTACACAGCTTGAAGTTTCATATTTTGGTCTCAACCTCTAAACACTTAGTAGGTGGGGTCACTGTGGGGGAAACTCAGGATAAGTCACCCTAAGGATTGCTGGACCTTAGGGTTGACCTTGGGTGTTGGTCTGAAGCTAAGTCACTCACTACACTTATCTACACCCACATTCACTCACAACCCTGAACTCAAACTTCTAGTCTAGATCCCTTGACCTTTTGGGATACTCATGTAGATGGTCCCCTAAACCTACTAGCCCTAGGGCTATGGTTTGGCTAAGACCACTATGTAGAGAACCCAAAATGGGACTTCCTTTGGTCCATGGCTTATTGGTGATGATTGGTGCCTCAACTCTACCAAAATACCCATCTTGGCCTTTTAACCCCTAAGGCACCCCCTAATTACCAAAATACCCCTCTTTGGCCCAAAATCCCAAAAATTCCAAAAATTCCGAGAAAATCCTAATAAATCCCAAATATTCTTAATTTTGTTTCTTTCAACTACCACATGACCCGATTTGGCCAAGTTGACCATCTTTAAACAAAATCCCCAAATTGCCCTTTAAAGACCCAAAATTCCCCAAATCCATCTCACATATCCACCAATTTGATCTCAATTGACCCCAATTTCAATCCTAAACTCATATTAACTTTTGATATGACCAAACTAAACCAAATCCAAGCTCAATGGGTCCATGATTTGAGCCCAATTTTGATTTGGGTCAAAAACCCCAATTTTGACCATATGACTTAATCTCACC
>NW_018164691.1:378864-379091 GCF_001263595.1 Phalaenopsis equestris
CACCTAAATCAAGCCATGGACCAAAGGTCTCCCAAATTAAGGGATCTTATTTCCAAAAATGCACATGCTTAAGATATCTTTGCCAAATCCAAGCACATTTGCATTAAATTGCTGTGATGGATTCCTCTGGGCTCCCTGAGCTCCTAGCCATCTCCCTCTGGTCGGTCGGCCAGCCTAGTGGCCGGAAAAGTACAAAATCGAGAGTCACCCCCATGGCATCTCACCCA
>NW_018164692.1:0-14019 GCF_001263595.1 Phalaenopsis equestris
GGAGGTGGAGGTGGCCGACGAGAGGGAACGAGGGAGGGCTTGGAGGTGAGTTTTTGGGCCGGCGGAGGGTGGCGGAGAGGAGGAAGAAGAAGAGGGCAATGGAGAGGTACAGGGCGGCGGTTTCCATTGACATTTTGGGCCCAGAGAGATTATTTGATTGCGAAGTGTATTAAACATGAGTATGTATGTATTTATAGACTTTAATGTGTTCAAAAGATGAGAGAGAGAGAGAGAGAGAGAGAGAGAGAGAGAGAGAGAGGTTTGCATATCATTTTTATATTACCGAAGTGCCACTCAAATCATTACCTATTTATCTATGACACCTAAACATTAATATTCAAATTAATACAAAGTTTTATTTTAAAAAAAATAATAATAGTATTATTTTTTATGTTACATAAGAATTATAAGAATTTATAAAAATTATACAATTGAAAGATTCAAATATGAATTGTTCGTTTATAAATGGGAAAAAATGACATATGAGTTATTCATCACTAAAAAGCTGACTTGAAGGAAGACCTGACCCCTTAAAATCTTCAATCATGGTGGGATGTTCAGAAGTTTTACCATCCATCATCAAGTTTTGACAACCAAACTAAATAAGCCAATTGAGCCACTACTACCAGTCCAGAGCCAATCATTCGGTCGACCAACAACACCGACCAACTCTAGCCGACCAAGTTAGTTCTGTCAATCTGATGTCAAACAAGCTCAGTCGACAAATCCGGAGAGCAGCCAAGCGATTGTCTCATACATATAAAATACCAAGAATATCTTATACAACCCTCTTTAAAGCAGGGGAAAAAATGCAACATCATCATATTGTACAATCTCCTTTATAAAAATGGAGATCATTTTGTGAGTAAAGATGGATGGACATGATAGACACAATATGTTACTATTCCTTTTTATTCACTCTTCTCTCCATCTCTCCCCCCTCTCTATCTGTCCTGACTTACGCTTTATTCCTTAAGGTGTGATTCACGGTCAAATTAGGACCCAACATTATACAGTGTGCGATGAGTGTGAATTATGTCATAAAAAAAGAGGAGCAACCAACAGAGAAGAAACCAACAACAGAGACTTCGATAACATGAGTTTATGAGAGAGTTCGTAAACCAACAGATCTAGAGTTGAAGAATCAAATATTGATTGTCATCTGAGATGGACTGGCTCTAGGAAGAGAGCAGCACCCCTAGAAGAGGGTCAACGCCAAAGGTCGAAGAGCCCCGCATGCCTTGGAAAGAGAAGGCGACTCTAAGTACTTTAATAGCACTGGGTCAACATTGATTGACTGATACCAATTTGGGCATACTGAGGCTCTCCGACGGACCTAGAATGCATTTTATCGTCTATCTCTAAAGCTGAGTCCCTTGAGAGGTTCAAAATCCATACATTGGAGTTTTACATCAAGAAAATCGATCCGACCTACCACATAGCCTTATCTGAGTCAACTATGCATGCTAAGATGACCAGCGTGCTAGAATGCTATCTCTTCTTTATAACAATGATGAAATCGGCTCTCAAGTTGTTCAAAACAATATTGCCGGAAGTAATCACATCGTTCACTAATTCCAATCAAATGCATGCGGCGTAGTTTGCCAGCGATCAAAAGTCTTTAAAAAACTCACAAATCCTCCTTCGAATGCAATAGGGATATAACGATAACCTTCTCTTGTTCATCACATACTTCTAGAAGGAGATAATAGAAGTGGAGGACCTGGAGCTCGTAATTGTTCAGACCGCCCTAACCTAAGGACTAAAGGAGGGTCCCTTCCAGTACGTGTTAGGTTTGTAACAACCGATCCACCTTAAAATTATATGTTTTATATATACATTTAATGCTCATTTTATGTACATTTTTAATGATATTGCACTTTAGTGGAAAGTATTTTGCATGTTTTTTATTACAGGTGCAAGAAATGAAGTTTTAGAGAAAAAAAAGTAAAAATGGTGTAATTTGGAGTCAAATCGAGCAAGGAAGAAAATTTCAATCAGACGCATTTTGACATGTATTTCAATGCTTAATCTCATCTATATTTATCCCATGTTTTTGAATGAAATTGCACTTTAAAGAAAGATTAGTTTTGTGTTTATTTTGCAGGCATAATGCTTGGAGCGAACCATAGCTAAAATGAGGTGAAACAGAGCCAAAACAGAGCAAAACGGGTGTGTTTCCCGCAAGGTGGTGCTATAGCGTCCAAACTGAAGATATAGTGCTAGTCACGACTAGAAACAAGCTCTATAGAGTTGATTCTGGCGCCATAGCGCCCGAGAAGGTTTTTGGACGGCTTTTGGGCGATTCCGAGCCATTCTGGAATGTTGTGAAAGATTTCAAGCAACATGTACGCCCCATGGAGTGATTCAATGAATCTAGACACTTGAAAAGACTTTTAGATGAAGTGCTGTGTCTCTTGGAGTGAAGTGGTGTGTCTCTTAGAATAAAGAGGTGTTTTGTGTCTCTTTAAAAAGAGGGGCTTAGCGCCTCTCATGAAGAGAAGAAGAAGAGGATTTTGGCGTGAGTTTTAGGTATGGCGCGTGCATGTGTGTGTGTGTGTGTGTGTTTGTTTGTAAGGAGAGATTGGTGAGAGATTTTGAGAGATATCTTAAAGGAATTGTAGGAACTTTGTATGGATCAGCAGGAGACTTTGTTGAAGGGATTTAATCTTTCTTTCAGGGGAAAAAACTAAGTATTGTATTCTTCATTATCTTATAATTTTTGTAAACACTTTTCTAGTAAATTTACTTTGATTTTAACAAAGTTTTCTGTTGTGCTTTCTCCATGCTTAGTTAGTAGTTTTCCTTACTCTTTCTCTTTGTATTGAGATTTAATCATGTGTGGGATGAGAATGATTTGAAGATTTATTTTTATTTTAAAAAATTGTGAGGGTATTTTCACCGATTTTTTTGTTGACATTCTTTTGCAAATATTTGGTTCAAGCTACTCTTCATCTAATCTTGTTCAGACGTAAATGCTTGACCTGTTCTAGCAAGGTTTGCCTTATAGAGGTTCTCCACATTCTCTCTTGTTTGTCTGCCTTTGTTGTATTTCCCACCTTCTGGCTCCCCTCTTCTTCTAATCATTCACATGACTTGCAAGAGAGAATTATTTGGAAAAGAGAAGTATATGACCATGAACAAACTAATAACTCCTTTAAAAATAAAAAAGAGAAAGGAACAAAAGCATATAATAATAATAAAAAAGAATCCATTAAGGAGGTAAGACCCATCCTAGGTTGTATATCTAGAGATGCTCGATGACTTAGGCCTATGATGGACAGTTATATGAAAACCACGAAGGATAGTTGACCTATCTGAGGTTGTTAGTTTAAGCTTTTACTTGATGAGTGGAACATGTTATGGAAGAGGTCAAAGAGAATCCGCCTAAGATTTTTGACATCTGTAGCAATTAGTCACAACTTTTTTTTAACAATTATAGCCTGTGGTGGAAGAGGTAAAATTGAGTCACCCTCGAATCAATTAAACCTGAAAGAAGAAGTCAGAGATGCTCAACATTTCTTGAGATGGAGGTATAAATCTCAATGGTCATACTTTTTCTTGGAAATATGACTGTAACCATACTAAAGAATAATGTTTGTCACCTTGCTAGTTGCTGCTTTTGAAGTTGTTGTCTCACAACAGGGGTGTTTTCCACATGAGATTATAAAGCAACCCATACATCAAAACTAAAAGAGATCAACTTCCTGATACAATGAAGAAGAACTTCAATATGGTAGGGGTGTTGAGGGAGCTTTATTTATAAAGTTTACCCCTAGTCTGGAAGAGGACCTTGAAGACTTGATGTCTAAATAAAATGTGAGATGAAAAGGAGAATAGCCTACGGAGGCGTGCTTTGCTATTTTGTAGAGCATTTTACCCAAGACAGAAATTTTTTTTATTCTTCTAGAGAGTCTATTACAAAGCATCTTATGTACTATTCTAAAGTTCTATTAGTTAATTTTCTTTGCCCACCTATTTTTGGATAATAGGGACTACAATATTTTAATGTTTTTCTCCTGAACCTAAATAATTTAGTTTAGAAACTTCTTATGAATGTTATGCCTCTATAAAAAAAAGAAGCTTTTTCAATTACAAACTTTTGAGGTCAAAATATTGGCTAAAATTAAAGCTTAAAAATTTATTTTCAGCGTAAAAAGTGGACATATTTTGAAAGCCTATCAACTATAACCAATATTACTAATTTGCCTTAAGATTTAGATTGATCCATGATGAAATCCATTGATATATCATACCATAATCCAGTTTGAATATTTAAGGATTGCAATAAGCCTATTTATTTTTTAAATGCCATATTTAACTTATTGACAAATTGGGCAAGTGCATATATATTGTAAAATATTTTGTTTCATTTTAGGTCAACATAATTGAATTGTTATTCTTATTGTTCTTCTTCGTATGCTCCCTTGAACACCAATGGGTAAGGAATTTAGATCTTTCCATTTAATAATTCTCAATTGAGATGTTGCAGCTATCACTTTTTAATGTCTTGACTAAATCATAACATTATTTATATTATGATGATGGTTGAGAGTTAGGGTGTTGATAATACCTTCATACAATTGCTTCATTTCCCGTATTTCTATGTCTTCTTTTATCATTTATTTCATTAATGTTGCAGTGGTGGAGACTTGTGATATTGACTAAAGTTCTATCTCAATTTTTGTCTATTCCTCTGGTGAAAGCTTCCTCCATAGAGCATCTCTACCTGATAAGATTTCTCAAGTTTATAATTTCTCTTATAATCAAAACCCAATAACTTTATAATGAATCTTTATTGTTGAGATGTTTAAATATTTTTCTGCATTAATTTCTTATGTTTTCTTGATCATTTCTGATTATAAAAACACTACAAAGTAAATATTATCACAATCTTTCTGCAGCCTCTATTATTGCATATAATTCTCTAGCATATGTGGAAACCTTTTGCATTGGTGGTGATAATTTCCTGTTAAAATAAGCTAAAGGATGTGTATTTTTTATTCATACAACTCCAATAACTATTTTTAAAGCATCCATTTCAAAAAAAAAAATAATAATAATAATAATTAATTTGATAAATGTGAGTACTGAACAATGATATCATGGCATGTTGAAGAGCTATGAATGGTTTATGAGTTTGTTCAGTATATTTACACTAGTCTTTAGCTAGAAGAGTTGTTAGTGGTGTAGTAATTTTAGCGTTATTCTATAAAAATTTCTTGAATGTCGTGTTAACCCCAAATCCCCCATAGTTGTTTAATTATAGAAGGTGCTTGTCATTGTTTTTTGCTTCTATCTTTGTTGGATCTTCTTTTAACCCCCCTCTTTCTAAAATATTGAGATTGAGATATTCTATCTCATTTTGAACAAATAGGCATTTAAATGATTTTAAGAATAAAGCATTGTCTTGTAACACCTACAAAGTTTTGTGAATGTGTTTTATGTGTCCCTCCATAGCTTTACTTTGTATGATAATTTTATTAAAAAAAAATAACATGGATTGTCTTAAAAATGGTTTAAAGACATTGTTCATTATTACTTAAAAGGTGCTTGGTGCATTAGTTAAGCTGAAATATATAACTAAAAACTCATTGTGTCCCACATGAGTTTTGAAAGCAGTTTTGAATTATCTTCTTATGCCATGTAGATTTGGTGGTATCCAGATCTCAAATCAAGCTTAGAGAAAATTGTTGCATCATTTAATTCATATATTAATTCTTTCATTGTGGAATTGGAAATCTGTCAGGTATGTGTCCTAGTTAAGAGCTCTATAATTAATATAAAACCTCAATGTGCCATCCTTTTTCTTGACCTATAATGATGGAGATGAGAATGAACTATTGTATTCTTTGCTTATACCACTTTCAAACTTTTCTTTAGCTAATTTTTTATTATTATTTTTTTCTTTTGAAACTGTAGATATCTATATGGCTTGACGTAAATAGGTTTGGTGCCAGTAATTAAAAATTTTTTATTGTCCACGTATGATATATGAGGAGCATTGTTGGAATTCCAACTAGAGGTTTACTATATTGCAATACATGTTCGATTTGAGCTGATATTTTTAATGATTTTAAATTTTTTGTTATTTTATAGAGTGCAACTAGCTTAAAAAGTACTAATTGTGCAACCATTGATAACAATCTTTGTAACTGGTATGGTTGTATGCCTTGTATTTGTAAAGAAGTAATACCGTACAACTTAATTTGTTTATTTTGCCATTTTAAGTTCATTATCAATTTCTTATAGTATTCAAACAAGGTCATAATTGTCCTAACCATGACACCTAACACCACTTATGTTCCTTGAATAGGTATTGCCTTCTTTTGTTTGGAAATTTCCTTTTGTTTTACTTATCCACCCTTCTTATATTATTGCTATTCCAAAGGAAATGGAGCGAGAGAAGAAAAAAATAAAGATAGATAAATATGAAGAAAAGATAAAAGGGTGGATACAAAGACACACTGCAAAATAATCCTCAAAACATAGATCAGAGAAGAGTGATCCAAAGTAAATCATACCTAGCTCATCTAGAAAAAATATATAAGAAAGAACTTACATGAATCTTTGTATTTAAAACCAGGGCAAAATCAAATTTATTTTTATTTTGGGTTCAATGAGACCTTCTAAGATGATGTGTCTCTATGGTCAATAGATCTCGGGGGATACCCAAGATGACTTTCAATAAATGATATTGTGCTTGGTTTTATAAATAACCCTTAACAATAAGATATCACGCGGGGTGAGTTACCAAACCCAAAAGATAGTCCGCCTCTTAAAAAAATTGGGCCTATAAAATGACTACAAAAAAATCAATTAAGAGTATGAAGGGCCCAAAGTGGGGGTAACAAGTTGGTAAGGAAATCCCAGACAAGTAGGGATAGCTTTGTGAGGATTCATTAAATTTGTTAGCCCATGTTATTGAGACTCTTAGTCTACTGAGTCATGGGTTAGTCGACTTCAAACAACAACAATCTGTCTATCATATCACATAAAAAAACACAACTATTTTAACTTTTTAAAAATGAAATATGTCTTTTTCATTCATGCATAATGTGGTATTTAAGTTAAAAAAAAACTAATGTTTAGATATTATATATGTAAATACATTGGAATTGAGTGGTATGTATGGCTACTTTTATATTTATTCAAAGTTTTCTTTCTTTTTTCATTTTTCGTTGGAAAAAAAAAATCTCATAATATTTTATTATTATACTTTATTTACCAAACATATTTGGTTGCTTGAGTGATTGTCAAAATTGAGATTAGATGGGCACAACCATTAACTCTCAACTGAAAAGAATGAGGGACTTTATGCCTTGAGTGTGAAAGTTGATTAATTAAAATGAGAAAGAATGCAGAGCAAATATAAAATGTAAGAAGTTTTATGCACCTTATTTATAAGACTTAAGGATGCAAAAATCAGGGGAGTTCATTCTTGAATCTTTGACTAAAAATAAATGTGATCTAATTTTTTTATTAAATTCTCTTATTTTTAATCACATCGTCGCTTTCCAAAAGTAAGAAAAATGAGAAATTAAAATTTATAAATAAAAATGCGTAAGTGTTGATCCTGATGGGAGATCTAATGGTCTAGAGGATGAGAGTATGATGAGTAATGACCCATCATAAAAAAAAAAACATGAGGCTCACTTGTCCAACTGGGTGCAACCCTCGAGCCAAAGCTAGCAACGAGGAGGATCCAAGTCCAAACCGTTTGATAAAAAATGAGATAATAAGGTATTCAAGCCTATCACCACTTAGAAGCCAACCTAAGGGAAGACCTAGCCATTGACATCTCTAATCATAACAGGAATGTTCAGAAGCCCCTCCATCTATTATCAAAGGCAAAAAACTAGACTTGATTAGTTGACCTAGCCAGTGTTATGGGCCCTTTTTGTCGTATTGGTTGACATGTGCCCTTTCAATGTCTTATTTATTGTGTGGGTGCTTGGATGCTGCCTCTGTATCCTCGTATTGAGGCTATGGTGGTGTGCTGTAGGTCTCCATATGTTGTTCTTGGGACACCTTTTTTTCCCTTATGGTCGTAAAAATTGTATCTAGGTATCTAATTGATCGCTCCCATTGTCCTTCTTGTTTTCCAATTTGTGTTTCTCTGGTAGGTTCATGTTTGTTCCTCTTTTATGGATTATCTTGTTCTTTAGTTTCCTACCTACTCATCTATGCCTTTTGGTCAGTTTCCTTTGGTTTTCCCACATTGTTTTTCTCTGTCTTAATCTTTGCAGTTTTTTGTTTGAGATTGTTCTATTATTGTCTTCACTTCTTTGTGGTTCTAGTGGTGTTTTCTCTCATGTTCTTGGCTATTCAATGTGCATATTTTTGGGTCCTTATTCCTTTTGGAATTTCTTTTGTGTGTGTTGTATTCCCGAGGGAGGATCCCCTAGGCTCTCTTTTGAGTGTGTTTTATTTTGGGTGTAGTGAGGATCCTTTTGTGTGTGTTGTACTCCTGTAGGGAGAACTCTCTCTTCATTCTAATGTATCACTACATTCAAGAAATAAAAGGGGTCAAAGAGCCCGGGCACACCCTTCTTTGCTCATGTGGGGCAAGTCTTCCTCTCCCTCTCTCTCTTCTTCTTTCTCTCAGTTGTTCAGTACGTTCTATCCCTTAGGTATGATCTATATGACAAATTTGAATTCAATAGTAACGTTATCATATTGTACCATCTCCTTTATAAATAGGAGTTCGTTTTATGAATAAAAGAGGATGAACACATTAGAAACGCTGTATTGTCGTTCACTCTTTTCTTTGTCTCTTTATCTCTTATGACTTATACTTTGTCCCTTGAGGTGTGATTCATGAAAAAATTATGATCCAACATCTATTGTTGAATCCTAATCTATCCTTGAATCACACTTCAGGGTTAGAACATAAGACATGAGAGAGAGAGAGTGGCATGAAGAGAAGTGCACAAAAATGAACAGTAATTAGTCATATCGATTAATCCATTCTCATAAAATGTTTCCCTTATTTATAAAGAATGAGTGCAACATTTGAAGTTTTATATTTTCCCTTGCTTTAATGGGGGCCTTACAAATTATTTTAAGTATTTTAAATACGTGAGCTTGTAGCTTGTCCTCCTTCTGGCTTTATGGACTAAGTTTTGTAGGCTTCAGTTCAATAAAGCTTGCTTGTTCGGCTATGCTAAGTTGGCATAACCGGTCAGTTGATCTTATATAATATTAAGTTAGTATGACTTTGTTGGTCGGCATGATATTGTCATTTGACCGAACTATCCTGATTATTGACCCTTGTTCCCTTAACAAATGAGGAGCTCATGTAGGCCGAACAAGACTAGGCTATCGAGCAAAGGATGAATCACCGTAACCTGATAGATAACTCATTCTTTAAAAGGGGGGCCATTTAAAATGTTTGTGGGCTATGTTATTACTGATTCTTGGCATCTGATGATGAACCTCACGAGAGTTTACTAAACTGTTAGTCATACTGAACTATTTCTTTGAGTGTGGTTGCAACAATAGGCATGTCGATGCCTTTGCTCGTCTCTTTTAGCCTTAGTCCTTGGTTCGGGTGGTCTACACCTGGTCGACTTCCGGCTCCGTTTCACGGGGTTGCATCTAAGTGGTTCCTTTGTTGCACTTCGGGTTCCATCTTTCAGGTTGCCAATAATATTTTTTGCATTTCAGTTACACCTCTCTACTCTCGAAATGACTCAAATTTAAGGTTTACAAAAGAAAATTGTACGAGAGAGAAAATCTTGGATTAAACTAAGATTTATTTCACATTCTAGGTTGCTCCAAATATAATAATTTACATCCTGATGATGATGATGATATGTTATTTAAGGGGATGGTGGATATGTATAAAACAAAAAAAAAACGATGATCGGTGAGGTTTCATGTTACTTTATATGTAATTTTAATGTTATAAATTTTGGATGAGGCAAATACTAATCATGGATTGCCTCGTGGCTTTCTCATGCATTATTGCAAATTTTTTTTAATGAAGTGTGATTATCATCATTATTATTTAACTAAAAAATTCATAATAAAATTATTTTTGTCAAGCATATTAGAATAAAAACAAATAAAAATAACATAAAATTGTTATTGAAGAGTAAGTAGGCAATATCATGGGTTGTTAATTTTTATGACGGTCATCTTGTGCTTAAAAGGAATGTTGGTAGCCATGAAGGGCTTTGGTTAAGATACCAATGAGTTGATGTTTAGTTTGAATAGACATTAATTTTGATGTGGCTCATACAAGTTTGTCGTGAAAGAAATGATAATCTATTTCTATATGTTTTGTTCAATCATAAAAAGTAGGGTTGGTGGAGTTATGTATGGCTATTTGATTGTCATAAAAGATGGTGGCTAAAACTCTATATTCGGCCTTGACATATGATCTAGAGACAGTGTTTTGCTTCTTTAATTTTCATGATATTGGAGAATCTCAGAGAAAATTGTAAATTTCGGTGAAGAATCATCTTGTATTGGCATGATTTCTGATCAACATCAGAAAAGGCTTTCAATTGATGAGAGTAGTTGTTTGAGAAGATGGTTCCTTGTCTAGGAATGGAATTAAGATATCGAAGGAGTCAATGATGGGCTACTATATTTGATTTTTTATGTTTGCTCATGAATTGATTGAGTTTGTGCATAGTAAAAGTAATATCAGGTCTTGATAAAGTTAAATAAATAAGATGACTTGCCAATCGTCAAAAAGCGGTGGCATCCGGTAGGGGCCACCAACAAGGAATTCAGGGATACCTCCTGGGGTTACTAACAGACCTATTTATAACCCCAGGAGTAAACCTAGACACAACATGTAATTACAATATTACCCCTGTACCATACCGCGGGACTTTGCCCCCGCACCCCAACCCACGTAACTTCCCAATTTGGACAGATCCTTCCGCTCCACTTCGATCCAGCGTCTGTCCCTATATGGTATATGAGTCATACCATAACACAAGTATAAGAGTTAGACATGTAAATAAATAGGAATTGGGTGGTATATATCTAAAAGAACCGGAGTTTTTATTTCATCTCATGAAAAAGAAAAATGCTATCTTGATATTACAATGCAATTACACTCCTCTTTTTTATGTTTTATTTTTAGGGAAAGGAAAGATATTTGCCGTTACATGAACAAAAAACGGGGAAGATTTGCGTACATATTTACATAATTCATATGTATTTACATATGGAAAACCTAAATTTCAATTGTTACATATTTTGGTGATATAAATGTATAAAGAAAAGTATAGGTGTTCGATATGTAAATACATAGGAATTGGGTGGTATGTATGTAAATACCCCTAAAAAAACTCCATTCTACAAACAACTAAGTGTTCTCAAGGCATACCGACGTAATTCTTTCCAAATCTCTTATAAATTCGCGAGCAAAACCACGATATGCATTTGCCTGCATCACCAAAACAGTGATTAGATGCTACCATAGAAAACAAGCAAAGCTTTATTGAGCATGAAGTAGAAAGCCTGGAAGAAAATATAATAGTTATTCAGTTTTATTAGCTTAATAAACTCTGAACATTTAATAAAGTGAAAAAAAGAAGAAGAATTCAAGCGTAAAATTCTAACAAATAATGACAACATGGAAACATTCATTTTGTCTTTTTGATATGCAAACTAATGGAAGGACATCTTTTTGGGGGCAATTACATGCATACCACCGAATTCCTGTGTATTTACAGATCTGACACCTAAACTTTGTTGTTTACATCTCTACCACCCAAATCATTCATATCGCATAAAAAGCACAACTAATGTAAGTTTGAAAAACTGAAATTCATCTTTTCATGCATGGGTAAGATTGCATACATGTAAAAATTGAAGCTTATGTAATTATAAAAGAATTGAGTGTTATGTACGTAAATCTCCCAAAAACTTCATATTAATAGATGAACGGAAGGTTAGATAATCAGTGATTGCTTTGCTTCATGTGAAACTGCAAGTAAATTAAAAAATTATCAATATTAATCGGTGGGGTTCAATTGAGCAATGCCTTGCCAAAAGGGGGAAGGAATGAATCATGATTACATTCTGTTCAGAAGTAGTCCAATTTTTGAAATAAGCATACTTATCCTTCAGTCAAGGTCCACCAACAAGGAAGATGAACATACATACCGCTCAATTCCTATGAAACTTCAATTTTTACATACATACCAGGTTACCTATGCATGAAAAGGTGTATCATTTTTTAAAAGTTGTGAAAGATTTGGGCGGTATAAATGCAAAAATTAAAGTTCAGGTGTTAGAAATTATGACGAAGAAAAACAGTAATCGACACAAATTCAGAAGAACACAGAGATTTAACGAGGTTCGGCAAAGAAGCCTACATCCTCGGGAGCAGAGCGGCGCGGCGACCTCTTTGCGGCGACCTCTTTTTCAATATTCAGAAAAGAATACAAAATACAAAATTCAACTCTCTCAAAAACTTAGGATTACAAACAGGTCTATTTATAACTCTAGAGTAAGCCCTGCAGTACAATATGTAATTTCCAAATTACCCCTGTACCGTATAGCCCCAACTCATATAACGTAACTTCCCTAACGTAACAGATTCTTTCGCTCCGCTCCGCTCCGCTCCGTTCCAGCATCTGTCCCTATATGGTATATGAGTCATACCATAACAAATCTCCAATACCATAACAAATCTTCACCTTGGCGAATATCCAGCTCCTTAGGAGAAAAGATACCTGGGAGTTACACCTGGGAGTTACACCTGCTTACACCTGCACCAATGTGGGTTAGGCCATCATGTTTCTGCTGCGCCCTCGCTGATCTCAACCCATTCAATTCCAAGAGACATCTCTTCATTCCAAGTGACTCTAAATTCTAGTATTATGAGTCATAACTCACAAATCTCCACCTTGGCGATATTCAGCCTCTTAGGAGAAATACATATGTCAAACAAATCTCCACCTTGGCGAATATCCAACCCCTTGGGAGAAAGACATATGCCCAATAAATCTCCACATTGATTAATATCCAACCCCTTAGGAGAAAATACATCGTTTGCTGCATTTCCATCATATGATTCGACAGAGTTAACTCCACTTACAACTGCACTCCCCAACAGTTTATAGATAATACCATCAAGTTTCATAGCTCGTAATGTCTTCAAAATTCCTTGTGCCAACAAATCTTTCACATTTGTTTGCCACAATCCGATGTTCCTTGTTCCGTCAAACTTCACTATCTCAAATTTTGCACCAGACATTACCATTCGAATTTAATCCTGCAGTGAATTTTACCTGCCTTGTATGAAACAAAACACACACCACAAATAAATTCAAATAAACCTGAAATTTTCTCTGTCAATTTGCAGCAATTTCCCGCATTTTTCAGTGATTCGTGAATCAAGTTTTTCACACGAAACACATTTCCTGTTTGCACAAAAATTCGGCTGAAATACTGCAAACACCAGATGAACTCCAGGACAAACCTGCGAACTCCGCTGCAAACTGCACATGCCACAATCCCTCCGACAAATCTGCAAACTCCGCTGCAACTGCACATGTCGCAACTCCTGCAACAAACTTGCGAACTCCGCTGCAACTGCACATGGCGCAACTCCTGCGACAAACCTGCGAACTCCCCTGCAACTGCACATGCCGCAATTCCTGCGACAAACCTGCGAACTCCGCTGCAACTGCACATGCCGCAATTCCTGCGACAAATCTGCGATGCGACAAACCTGCGAACTCCACTCCAACTACACATGCCGCAATTCCAGCGACAAACCTGCGAACTCCGCTGCAACTGCACATGCCCCAACTCCTGCGACAAACCTGCGAACTCCGCTGGTCGAACACTACTGGTCGAACACCACCAAACTCCTCTGTTTGCAAACGCTCCTGTTTGCGGTAACTGCACACGAACTCTTGTTCGCGAACTCGACCTCGCCTAATGCCGCGAAGGTTCATGAACTGTCGCGCCTCAAAATCGCGATACCGCCTATACAGCGAACTCCCCGAAGCATAACTCGCCGAACTGCCGTAGCCCTTTATC
>NW_018164692.1:14261-27003 GCF_001263595.1 Phalaenopsis equestris
ATTGCATTGTATATATATTATATATATATATATATATGTAATAACTTTCCTTTCCAAAGTAGCAGCAGGCCCTTTTTGATTCCCCGCCCGTAGAAAGGAAAAGATTCCTTGATTCCTGAACGCCGAAATTTCCGTTGGCTGCGAAGCTCCGCCCAAGCCGAAATTTCCGTGATCCTTTGGCTCCGCTTCTGCCTCCCGCAAGCCTCCGCCGAAAGCTTCCATTTGTCGGATTTGTCGGCCCGCTCCTTTCTTCCTTTTCTGCCCGTTTCTGCTTCGCCTCTGTCGCGATTCACGCGAATCGTCTGTGCAGCCGCCTGAGAAGGCATCCGAGCTTCTGCCACCAGTCTGTGCAGCCGCCTGAGAAGGATGCCGAGCTCCTACACCGCCGAACTCCTGCACCGGAGCTTCTCCGCCTTCGAGCCCGCAATCCGCTTCCCTAAGCCGCGCCGCGATCAAGAGCCTCTGCTGCCGCGAACTCGTTCCTTATGCAGAACGCGGCGATCCTCCGCTCTGATTTGTAAAACCTCGCCGCCGAACTTTGGAACCCTCGCCGAAGTCGTCTGGTCTCGATCTCCTTGATTCCTCCTTCGCGGGAACTCCTCCTTCAAATCTGCTACCTCAATTCTGAACCGAAGCCACGCAGATCCCGAAACTTCTCCTTCCAAAATCCTCAAATCATTCTTCTTACTTCCTGCGCCGCCACAGTTTTCTTCCCTGCCCTCGAACCTGCGCTCTGATACCACTTGTTCGTCAGAGATTTTGCCATAAACTGAGCTTCCAATTTCTTTCAAATTACCCCTGTACCGTATAGCCCCAACTCATATAACGTAACTTCCCAATTTGGACAGATTCTTTCGCTCCGCTTCGTTCCAGCATCTGTCCCTATATGGTATATGAGCAATACCATAACAAATCTTCACCTTGGCGAATATCCAGCTCCTTAGGAGAAAAGATACCTGGGAGTTACACCTGCACCAATGTGGGTTAGGCCATCATGCTTCTGCTGCGCCCTCGCTGATCTCAACCCACTGAATTCCAAGAGACACATCTCTTCAATTCCAAGAGACATCTCTTCATTCCAAGAGACTCCAAATCCTGGTATTATGAGTCATACCTAACACATAAGAATTGGGTGGTGTGTTTGTAGGTGACCCCCCCAAAAAAAAAGAATTTGTTGAAAAGGATGTAGAATAATCTCCATTTCGTATCGTATATGAAAGGCTTGCGTCACGAAATACGTACATCTTCACCAGTAATTACATGTGTGCACCTACTCAATCTAAGAAAAATGCAAAGTTAGCAATATTAATGAAAGCAACTATTCGAGGAGACAATGATTATAGCATACAAGCAGCTTCATTTTAGGTGAGTTTAGTGCTGGTGGGTAAAAACTCAGGAGACAAAATTATGTTTTCTTACTTCTGATGTTTTTGTAAAGATTGATTGTTAATGAGGCGATTGATTTGGTGAATGATATGTAATGAAATTTGAATGATAGAGAAATGGGATGAACAGGAATTGATGTGGATAAGAAGCTTCTAATGCTTAGCTAAATGAGATTGTGACATCATTCATTCGTTCTAATTGATGTTTGGTTTGCAATGTTTTGTAATTTACTGAAGAATTTTATTAAGCAATTTTTCTAGCAAGCTTCAATATGGAACAAGCTAGCTCTAAATTGCATTGATTCGAGCTTAGTTAGCTCAAAATCAAACCAAAAGCACCATTATGCATGGCATCAATTTTTTAAATGCTGCTCAGAAGTGCTCCTGTAGCAACTCATTTTTTTTTTTCAGTGAATGCTAGTAATCACTAATCTTGCACTTCACTTAAACAAAATTTTGTTGTGGCTGCCAAGTCTTTTTTTTCTTCTTCTATTTTCAAGAAAAAGTATAATAATTTATTTATAATTTTTGAAATGATTATTTTCATAAATTTATCCAGAGTATCAAAATATTCCATGGAACAATTCATATTTATTTTCTCGAACAAAAGTTTTTTCAACATTTACTCCTTAACCATCTTAGAATTAAGTTATCTTAGACTCATTGATTTTCTCGATTTAACTATAAAAATGTCAAATTTTGAGATCGCTTTGCCTTCTTATTTAATAAACCAAAGTCTCTACAACAATCTTAATGTCTGATTTGGACTTACTTGGATTGAAATAGAATACTTTCAGTGTTATTAGGCTTGTATGGTCAAGATGCACAGTTTAAAAAAAAAAAAAATTGCTGAATTTAGAGCTTCAATGATTCTGAATTTAAGGGTCTGTTTGGGGCAGCTGTAGCTTAATGAATAATCTGTTGATAAGCTGGTTAAAAATAATCTGCTGATAAACTAGGTGCGGTAACTATTATAATTTTTTATTTTTTTGGAAAAGTCAGACCGCAGCCAGAAAGCTACCACCGCACCTGTGAAAACGCTGTTTTCAGCTTTTGAAAACGCATAAGCTATCAAAACGCAGTTCACCCAAACAGATCAGGTGCGTTTTCAAAACGCTACCGCACCAAATAAGCTGCCCCAAATAGACCCTAAATTTTGTAGTGCACTTCCAATTGCTATTGATGCTATGTTAAAAGGCTGCAATAATCATAAAAATGAAATTTATTTTTTATTCCACCAAAAGAATGTTGTGAACTTTGATGATTGTTCAATTGCCAATGTTGTGGAACAAACAAGGGTTATATCACAATTGAACTTATAATGCATGAGCATTTTTAACTAATCAAGAGTGTAATGTCTATAAGTTAATATAAGACCATTAATGCTAACTTTTTCAATAGTACAAATTAAACAATATTTTTGGATATCTTTGTTTTTTAATGTTGATGTTAATAAATTTCTTATTTTCCCTTCTTTGTTGTTTTTAAAGTCTTTTTTTTTTTAATTTTTCTCTATTTTTTATAATTTGTATTAGGAAGATTTACATCCATACCACTCAATTCTTTTGTATTTATATATATAACTCCTAAATCTTAATTTTTTACGTATAAACCATCTAACTTACGTACAAAATATATTTTATTTTCTTAAAAATTAAAATAGTATTATTTTCAATGTGATATGAAATATTTGAGCGGTAAAAATGTGATACAAATTGAAGTTTAGATGTTAGCTGCTTAAATACATAAACATTGGGTGGTATGTATGTAAATGTCTTTTTTCTCATTTGTCCCCATTTTACCAAAAAAAAAAGTTGCTTTTTCGGGCATCTTGTCTCCACACTGTTTAGGTCGTTCGGTTGTTTGTGGTTAGAAATTTCAACAAATAAATGATTAGTTAACGAATAAATAATTTAATGAATAATTCAAATACTCTCAACATAAATAAAACACACACGAGGTATTTGACAGAGACCCAAATATCAATTTTCCACGTGCTAGGCCCTATGATGAGAAGCCCGCGTCTTGTGTCACAATTCGAGAACCCCACCACGGGGGATCAAACCCCTGACTTGAAGGGACTTACAGTGACCCCACCACCAACAAGCCAAGACTTGCACACTATATATATATATATATATATATATATATAGACACATGAGGGTGGTTGGGGGCTTAAGCCCCCTCAGGTCACAGGTTCGAATCCCCCTCTGACCAGTATACATTAAGATGGTGTTTGGTAGTGAAGAACTTGAGAAGAAGAAGAGGAAGCTTGAGAGAGTATGCAAAAATAAAGTAAGAAGAAGAAGGCCTAGAAAGAAATCACATTACTCAGTTCCAGCTCTCGATACCTTACCGTCTGAAGCTTCTAGAAGAGACAAATTACCTTACCTACCCTTATGGTGTGCCTCATGCCTAGCATATGTTAATCAATTCCACTTTACCCTACAGAGCTTAAGTGATTCGCATGATTCCAGACAATCCACAAGTAAAATGGGCATAACTGGTAAGCACATTCAAGAAAACATGAAATTAAAGCAAGCCAAATGTGAAAGAAAAAAAGATCAAGGGCAATTGAGTCGATGACATATCCCAGAAAAAGGAAAAGGCAAACAGACACCGCATAAGTACACATTTGGTTTTAATTCTATACATCAATTAGATACAGTAGTAAGGTATAGGACACGAGGAAGTAGCTCTCGGTCCCTATCACGTCGTTTTGCCCGTCTGACACTTCGAAACCCATGCACGTACCTTTTTTCTAATATTGACTCTCCTAGGGACTCAAAAAAGTACATAGGAAAAGTAAAAGAAGACTCAACTTGCAAGAAAATAAGGTTAGTACAAAGCTACTTACATGCAACACATATGTTCCATGTCTGGTGTGAGGAGCTTAACAACACCCACAGAAAGGCGTTAGTCATTCAAGTCATTACTTGCTCCTCCTTATTACACGTGTTTTTAGACATGAATTCCCACAAGAAGATTGCCCCTAACCTACTAGTACACACATCTCACACACAGTATACACACAAAGCAACAAAAAAATAATGTCTGGCTATGACAACCAAATCAGTAGAGAACTATAACTAGAACATTGGAAAAGACTACCTAACATCCTAGTCTTTAGCTTAGCACACCATCTAACGTATAATGTCCTATCACAACAACTAAGTGAGTGCAAGGTTAAGTCAGAAGGCTTGCATATGTTTTGACAGGGTCGTCGTCTTCGGCCCCATCCTAGGGATCTAAGAATTCTAAAAAGTGTCACTAGATGCAAGTTTTGAAAAACCTAAGTCCTAAAAGGCTGACCTTACATAAGGTCTAAGGTAGGGATGCAAGCATTTTCAAAATAAATTTTAAAAATATAATGCATAAAGTTGTAAAAATATTTATATTTTTATAGTTGTAAAATATGTCCTAAGAAAGAAAAGCTTAGTAGCACTGAGTTGAACCATTGGAACCTTAGCACAACAAACAAATGCTAGCCCATTGTGCGATAGCTAGTATTACCCACTGAGACATTCTCGTTAGCAATACTAGCTAACACGTCGTGACTGATAGAGGGTAACTCAGCTAACAAGCCAACTTCATTGTTAAGACTGTTGGAGAACACATGCAAATGCAACATGGTGTGATTGTCTTATCAGAGTAGGGACGATCAAAAGATGAAAAAAATTTACCACTAGTGTACAGAGGCATATACTAATGATGAATGTGTCGATGATAATGAATGGTGCATTCAAAACATACAACACAAGTGAGGATGAGTGTGTCGAGAAGGTAGTGACTATGGAGTAAGTGTACCAAGGAGTCAGTGACTCATTGGACTGTGAGTGTGCTGAGGAGGCATGTGTAGGTAGCAGTCACTTGGAGGATACCTGTGGCAGTCTAGAGCGTTGCCATAGGAGTAAAGTGGTGTAATTCTCGTTAGAGCAAATTAAACACCAGGTAGGCTTGGTATGCAAGTCATCCCCAAAGAAAACACGTGAGTGTCTGGAACGAGTACGTGTGAACAGTGACTCCAACAGACATGCAGGATGTCAAGCAATGCAAACATGTATGAGTGCACTAATGTGATTGTAAACACTAGTGACGTGGGGCACTGTAAATTAAAGATGTCACAGAGATAGACATGAAGGGTTGTTCCAAAGATGAGCATAGCTGCCCACCGCGAGCATTTGGAAGCATAGCTCACGGATGCACAACTGGGTGAGTTGTGCAGATGCACTCATGCAAGTAAAATGAAACAATCATGCAATGATATAAAATTCAAATGATGTTTATCAATATGATTAAACCGGTAGCGGTTGATCAATCGAGATAATTAAAAGTGGTCGATTTAGCTGATCGGGCCAGTGGCGGTCAATCGGTTGTGTCGACAAAAGCAGTTGATTGGACCGACGTAGGAGACTGATTGATGAAGAAGGATTGGTCGAAACAATTGGACTGGTTATGATCAATCAGTAGAGCCGACAAAGGTGGTCGGTCATATTGATGTGGCGACTGATGGGTGAAAAAATTTTGATTGAATCGGTCAAACCGATGGTGATCGATTGAGGTCCGACCAATCAAACCGATGAAGACATGTGCAAAATTAATATTTTCAATGCACATTTTTGAAATCCATGCTAGACACACCAATGAGAATGTGAACACATGCATGAAATAATGGTCGATTGATTTTGACGACGGAGTCGGGCTTGCCCTAACGACCTCATAGGGTTCTAGGGTAGGACGATAAAAAAATTCAATAGTTAATTACTGTGCAGAACGACTGTTAACTATCGTTATTTGCTCAGTGCGCCACAAAGGATTTCAAGAGCACAGAATCCTTCACGATATAAAGAATAATGAAATTCATGAGAATTTCCCTTTTTTAGACCTCCATGTAAATGTCATTATTTCCATCCAAAGAATAAAATTGTTAGCACAAATGTGGGATTGTTGGAATCCCAATTTGGGGTTAGAGAGACTAGAATCTGATAGTTTCACTCACAGATTTGCAAAGGGGAACACAAAGCTCCTAACCCTATGGGACTTCCTCTAGGCACAATAATCCTAACTTAATTTCTCTAACATAGACCTAGGGGGCTTACTAGGAATGAAGGAACGAAGGCTTGAAGAAATCTCACTGCCACGAAAGTTGAGGATGTGTTCTCTTTAATTGTCCACACTCTGACTTTGGTGGGAAGAAGTTCTCCTATTCTCCGCAATGTAGCTTCTTCAAGCAAAGCTCCTCACACAGTAAAGGAAAGTGGTGGAGCGAAAAGAAGAAGATGAAGGAAAAGAGTTTTTAGTGGCAACAAAAGAAGAAGATGAGAAAGAAGGGGTTGTAGTGAGCAAAACCTTCTTCTTACCTTTCTCTCAAGCTCCTCACCTCCAAGCCTCCAAGGAAATCTTCTAGCTCTAAGGAACAAGATGAAGAACCCGAAAGCTCTCTCACATAGAAGATCCAGGGAACTCTAAAAACTAGAATGGAGAAGAGGAAGGGGCTACCTTGGTTTCTCCTCCATATTTGTTGAGAATGCATGCTTTTTCATCATCCCCAGGCTCCAAGTGTCCAAAATATGGACAGATATCCACCAGTTCCTTTGTCCATCTGCAAATCTCGTGATCATTCCTAAAAATAATCACTTTAGGTCACATGTTCCTGGTAAAATTTGGCAGAGATGCTGAGAACAAAAGTTAGAGAGACGGATAAACCGACATGGTCACAGTTTAGGCTTTGAATTTGGGTGGCATGGTCACGCCACCCTTGGGTGTATTCATGCTGGCTAAGAACCTTCAGGCACCTCCAAATTTGGCGGAGATGCTGAGGACAAAAATCAGAGAGATGGATGAACCGGCGTGGTCACAATAGAAACTTGGTGTAATTACATTGAGCTCTCAATTTGGGTGGTGCGGTCACGGACCCTCGGGTGTGGTCATTCTACTTGAGAACCTTTAGGTGCCTCTAGAGATTCAGGCGTGGTCAAGGCCAAGACATGGTGTAATTACGTTGGGCTTTATGTCTGGGTGGCATGGTCGCGCCATACTGGATCTTCGAGTGCCTTTTCGAAGCTTTTGGCATGGGCACGCCAGGATTTGGACATGGTCAGGCCATAGGTTGGGTGTGGCCATGCCCAATCTAGGCATGGTCACTCCGGACCCCAAAAGAGTTGGGCCTCTGGAAATGACTGGCGAAGGGGATTTTCGAGGCACTTGAGAACCTCAGAGGACTAGATATGAGCAAGACATGGAGGTTGTAAGCACGTCTCAAAGATCAAGAGGAGGCTTCGTATGCGTGTCACTGCATAAAAATGTTTCTAGTGCAAAATCCACGATCCATACCTTAAGTTTTCAAAGTACGAGCGCGTGTAAACTAATTTTGTCAATGTTCTGTGTTACGAGAATATCTGTATTATCAAGATATAGCGTTACGATACAGGAATGAGCGACGAGGTGGAAGACACTAGAAGTAGATGCTACCTCGGCGATGGTCGCTTCAGAGCACGATTATGGTGGTGCTAAAAAAAAACTTGTTAGATTTGAGGCGCTCGCTCGAAGGCCCAATGGATTCCTTGAGTCACAGTAGACCACGTATGATCTCAATGCGGTCTCGTATCACCCAGAAAGGTTGTCCCGTATGTGTTGCATCAAACATGTTTGCCAACAATCACCATATTTCTCTTGCCACTATTATTGCACATACTCTAGCATATGTGGAAGCTTTTTGCATTGGTAGCGACAATTTCTTGTTAACATAAGCAAAAGGATGTGTGTTTTGCATCAATACAACTCCAATAACAATCCCTAAAGCATCCATTTCAATAATAAATGATATAAAAAACTTGATAAATGTGAGTACCAGTAATCATATCATGTTCTTCTTAATAGCTATAAATTCTTCCTAAGCTTGTTCAGTACATATAAAACAATCTTTCGCTAGAAGAGTTATTAATGGTGCAGTAATTTTAGCGTAACTCTATGCAAATTCTTTGTAATGTCCTGTTAATCCCAAGAAAACCCCTTGGTTTTTTTTTTGTTATAGAAGATACTTGCCATTGTTTTACTTCTTCTATCTATATTGGGATTGTTTATAACTATTATTTTGCAATGTTGTGATTGATATATCCTATCTGGTTTTGAGCAAATAGGCATTTACATGTTTTAAGTTAATAATATTACTTTTAGGATATTGCAATCAATAGGGAAATATGGATCCTAAAACTTTTTCAATAATTTAGAGAACTAAATTATAATATGAAACCTCTAGACTTCATATGACCTTTGAAGAGGCTTAGGAGAAGTTTTGCTCCTGATTGTCAACTACGATAGAATCACTTGGATAAATTTAGATTTCTTAGAAAACTTCAAGGGAGATACTTGAAAAATTAGAAAACTCTTCCATCCACTTTAGGTTTTTTTTCTAAAATTAAGATTTTAGACATTTTATAACTTCAAAACCTTAATCACTTCAAACTAAAACTATAATTAGTAAATTAAACATTTATCTTTAATGAAAGTTAACTCGTTTTTTATATGATTGATATCGAGTCATGATATGTTTACTACTTGATCGATATGTGTACTTGCATAATTGACACGTGCTTCATTACATCGCGAATCAATGAATATACTAATTATAAAAATGCATGCAAGATTTTACTTTTAGGTTCATCAAAATTTGCGCTCTCTTCACACATGTAATTGTGTTACAGATCAGGCGGTGACAATTAGAAATCTTATTGAGTATTTAAAAATAATATTTGTAAATTTGTATTTAATCTGAATTTGAATATTTAAATAACCCAATCATCATTTATGTTCAAATAAAAAGCTCTCATTTAGTCACTTCTAGAGCACTTGTAGCTTGCAATCTTGATTATAAGTCAACAAGTTACTAAATTCAAACTTGTCATCCTGGTTGCCAACTTTATTACGGGTTTCATTTATACTCATTAAAGAACCATAGAGCTCCTATAAATTTGTGGTGGTTCTATTTATATTCAATTCCTTCTTTCTTTTTTAATTTAATGATTTATGTCATAATTTTGTCATAAACATTCAAAGATATTTATGGGTGGATTGAATCACAACCTAACTTTCTTTATGGTGGAGGAGTTTTAGCACCTACATGGAAGCAAATATCATAATAAGTTTTCTCCGAATACTTAACATGGTGGCCCGCCGTCATCATCGACCTTACCACATAAAGAAATGCATGTATAGGAGTATTACCCGCACGAGAGAAGGCAAACACACAAGCGCATAAGTTTTTCTTGTCATTTAAAAGAAGACGTTTGCATGTACTTATTTTTTGCTATTCAGATGGCGCATAGAGAGTCTTTGCCTGCATAAAAACCTATAGATTTTAGTCTAGAAGAAAATGAAGTTTGTTCGGTTGGAGTGAATGCCGACATTCGAAATTTTTTTATTTGGTGAAGCAGCGGGGGACGAATGTCTCTCATTGTTTTTTAGAGAAAACGACAAACTTTTGTCGTTTCAGATAGCAGCTGCCTCCTCCAGTTCAACGAACACGGTTTTTAAAAGAAATTGACACAACGGTGAAGCTACTTCAACCGAAGCCTTGCAATTATACTTTTCCTTAACCACTTCATCATATCAAACACCCACGATTAGGTAACAATTGACAAGAGAACATTTATTAAACGATCAAATAGCGTACAAACAATTTAGCCTTAATAAAACGAAATCATGTTACATATGTCCGCTTGCCAAGCAATTGAAGATCATTTCAACCTAATTTCATAAGAAAAGTAAAATATTTAAATCGATAATGCTAAAGAACTTAATCTTAATAAAACAACACCATGTTGCATTTGGCCGCTTGCAAGTCAATGAAAGCCTCCTTTCGTTTCTCACAACCATATGTTGAAATTCCCCCTTTCATTTAATTCAATGTGGGCAAATATTTTAAAACTGTTCCTTCTTAAAATAAATTTGATGCTTTTACAACTATTCAAAATCTTTTTAATGTTATCTCAACCTAATCTCATAAAGAATTAAAATATTTAGATCAGATAATGCTAAAGAAAAGAATCTTAACGAGTTATTTAATAATCATGGTGTTATTCATCAATATTCATAATTTGTACTTGTTGGAAGAAAACATCAACATATACTAAATGGTGCAAGAGGTTTATATTTTTAGTAAAGAATTCCTGTTCAATTGTGGAATGATTATATTTAAATTGCCGTCCTTCGAATCAACCAAACACCCTTTTCTATCCTTGAGAAAAAAATCTCCTTATGAAATTTTGTATAACATCATTGTAGATTATTTTAACTTTCATGTTTTCGAATTTCTCGTATTTGATTCCATTTTAACTAGCGAATGAATGAAATTTTCTCCATGCGCTCGCATTTTGTGTTCCTTGGCCATCCTCCATAAATGAAAGGGTATCAATTATATGACATTAAAACAGAATAACTATTTATTTCATGTGATGTTTTACATGAAGACCAATTTCTTTTCCCCTCTATCGCCACACCATATATCAAGAGTGATCTTTTTCTTAATCTTGTCATCCCTAACACTATTAATGAGCATAGTTCTTCACTCAACATAACACAACAAGTTGAAACCTCAATAGTGAATAATTCTCTAACCCAGAACATGTAACTAATCCTATTGTTGTCCCTAGACAAAAATCAACTAGAAATAGTCGACCTCCTTCATATTTATGTGATTTCCATTACAACATGCTTCAACATAAAATGCTTATATCACATCCCAATGAAAGCCTCAAATCTCAAATCAATGCTAAGTATCCCATATCTCAATTTGTTTTTTATGTTTATATTTCTAATACCTAAACAATTTTTTCCTCGACATCTCTAGCAATTATGAAACCACAATTCTAGTAGCTCACATCCAAGAATAGCAAATACTATGCAAGAAGAGTTGCTTCCACCAAACAAACAATTTATTTAGTGCATATGGACATATAAAATCAAATGCAACCCCAATGACACCATTAATATATATAAAACAAAATTAGTTGCCAAGAATCATGTTCACTCAGTAGAAAGGTGTAGATTTTATTGAACCCTTATCATCAATTACAAAATGACTATTGTCAAAATTTTGCTTGTTTTAGCAGCTTGTAATAATTGGATCCTTAATCAACTAGATTTCAACAATGTCTTTGTGCATGGTGTTTTTTTTTTAAAAAGACAGATAACTAGTCACACCCATAATTTTGTTCGTAAACTTCATAAATCTTTATATGGTCTCAGACAAATTTTTAAACACAGACATTAAATAAAGTCTTACTCAATCTAAATCAAATTATTGTTTATTTATCAAAGGAAATGATACCAATTTTATTGCCCTTTAAGTTTATGTGGATGATATAATTATTATGGGGCCTCTGACACATTCCATTAATTCTCTAAAGTTCTTCCTGCATAACCAATTTAAGCTCAAACATCTAGGCAATTTTAGGTACTTTTTGGGCCTTTAAATTGTTAGATAAAGTAAAGGTATAATGATATTATACCTCGCAACTCTCGAAATATATAAGATATCATGGAAGCTAATCAATTTACACATCCATTGATCTAGCTCAATTCAGTGATGAAGATGGAGAGCCTTTACCGAATTCGACTGCTTTTTGACAATTGGTAGGTTACCTTATTTATTTAACTTTATTAGAATCTGATATTACTTTTACAGTGCACAAATTCAATAAATTCATGAACCAACATCGAAATTCAAATTTAGCAACCCCTCCTTGCCTCCTATGATATATTAATTCCACTCCAAGACCAGGAATCCTCTTCTCAAACAACTGCTCTCATCAATTGATGGCCTTTTCTGACGTTTATTGGACATCATGCCAATATAAGAGACAATTATTCACCAGATTTTGCATTTTTCTTTGCGATTCTCTAATATTATAGAAACTAAAGAAGCAAAATATTGTCTCCTGATCATATATCAAGGTTAAATATAAAGCATTAACAACCATTGTTAGTGAGATCAGATGGATTCAATAATTGATATAAGGCTTTAGGATTCAGACATCCATTCCAATTTTCATTTTTTGTGACAACCAATCAGCTATACCACATCAAACTTATGCATATTTAAACTAAAAATCAAATCATTGATATCTTCACCAAAGCGTTTCGAGCTACAATCACATATTAATGGATGTTATAAATATTCACATAGTCAATCCTGAGGGGGAATATTACAATATTATTATTCGTATCAAATAATATTACCTATTTACTATTCACCTACCTATATATAAGAGGTTGTATCCTAACAGGACATCTCTCTCTTTTTATTTTAGTAATAATTATATACATATACATATACATATACATATACATATACATAT
>NW_018164692.1:27018-33612 GCF_001263595.1 Phalaenopsis equestris
TATATATATATATATATATATATATATATAGCATTTGTTTCTATTCTAATTTGCATGATTAAAAATAATTTTAATTATCCATTTTTTTATTTAAAAAATAATAACATGATAATCACAGTTCATTAAAAATTACACTAATGTATGAGCTTTAAACAAAGTCATGATACATATTATGAGTAGTATTTGACTCATGTAGCTTACCATTATATATCTCTGATTTTTTTAATTAAAATATCTCCACCATCCTCTTAAATGACATATCATGAACATCAAGTAAATTAATAGCGTGCAAAGAGTTTAGTCTTAATAAAACAACACCATGTTACATATCTCTGCTTGTCAAGCAATGAAAGCATCCTTCCATATCTCACAACCATATGTCTAAATTTCCCTTTGATTTAATTCACTGTGACATGTGAGAGTTTTATTATATAACAGAACACACCTAACATAAACATTTCTTAACTATTATTAATGTTTAAACTCAATATACGAAGGTGTTTCCTCTTAAAATAAATTTGATGTTTTTAGAGTTATTCAAATTTTTTTAATATTATCTCAACCTAATTTCATAAGAAAATTAAAATATTTTAGTCCGATAATGCCAAAGAACTTAACTTAATGAATTACTTAGTAATTAATGTATTATTCATCAATATTCATTTATTGAACTACCATAATAAATCTCTGTTGTTGCTGAAAAAAAACATCAACATATGTTAAATGGTGCAGAGCTTTATATTTTTAATCAAGAATTACTATTCAATTATTGAATGAATGTAGTCTAACCACTACCTTTTTAAACATCCAACACCCTTTTCCATCCTTTATCTCAATATGAACTTATGTATAACACCATTGTACATTATTCTACATTTCTACCTGCTTCAAATTTCTTGTAATTGCTACCATTTTAACTAGCCAATGAACAAAAATTTTTCCACATGCTAGCACTTTTTTTTACTTGGCTATCTTTCAGATATGAAAGGGCATAAATTATACGGCATTCAAACTAAAAAAGTATTTATTTTGTATAATATTTTTTTTTTTAATGAAGACCAACTTATTTTCCATTAGATCTCCACAACATATATCAATAGTGATCATTTTCTTGAACTTGTCATCCCTAACACTATTAAGAGCATATACCTTCATCCAACACAGCACAACAAGTTGAAGCCCCCACAATGGATAATTCTGCAAGCCAGGATCATATAACTAATCATATTGTTGTCCCTAGACAAAAATCAACTATAGTTAGTCGACTTCCTTCATATTTACATGAATTATCCATTACATCACCAAATGAAAGTCACAAAACTCAAATCAATGTTAAATATCCCATATCTCAATATCTTTCTTATGGCTAGATCTCTAATACCTATAAAATATTTGTTCTAAGCATCTCCAAGCTAACCATTATGAACCACATTCTACCACTAAGCTGCTCATATCATTGAATGGCAAAAGCTATGCAAGAAGAGTTGTAATCAAACCCGATCTACTGTCCAACTGGCACCATATAAACAATCTATTTGGTGCAAATGGACACAAAAATCAAATGCAATTCCGATGGCACCACTAATATATACACAACACAATTAGTTGCCAAGGGTTATGCACACTCCACATAAACATATAGGTTTTATTGAACCTATTTCACAAGTTGCGAAAATAACTACTGTCAAAATTTTGCTTGCTTTAACAACTAGTAATAATTTGATCCTTAATTAACTAGATGTCAACAATGTCTTCTTACATGACAATTTATTTGAATATATTTATGTATATTTTCCATAAGATTATAAAGATAATAATTAGATAACTAGTCGTAATCATAAATTTGTTCATAAACTGATAAATTTTTATATGGTCTCAAGCATACTTCTATAAAATGGTATTCAATATTGCTCTACACAATCTAAATCAAATTATTAAGAAAATGATACTAATTTTATTATGCTTTTAGCTTACGTGGATGATATAACTATTATAGGGCCTTCGCTACATTCCATTAATTCATTGAAGATCTTCTTGCATAGCCAATTCAAGCTTAAAGATCCAGGCGATTTTAGAAACTTTTTAGGCCTTGAAATTGCTTGATCAAATAAAGTAATAGTTCTCAGCTCAAGACATTATACCTCGCAACTTTCCTCAAATACAATATATCATGGAAACTAATTTGTTTGCACACTTATGGATCCAAAACTCATCTTAGTGTTGAAGATGGAGAGCCCCTACCGGATGCCACCGCTTTTTGACGATTGGCAAGTCATCTTATTTATTTAACTTTATCAAGACCTGATATTACTTTTACTATGCACAAACTCAATCAATTCATGAGCAAACATAAAAAATCAAATATAGTAGCCCATCATTGACTCCTTCGATATCTTAATTCCATTCCTAGACAAGGAACCATCTTCTCAAACAACTACTCTCATCAATTGAAAGCCTTTTCTGATGTTGATCAGAAATCATGCCAATACAAGATGATTCTTCACCGAAATTTACAATTTTCTCTGAGATTCTCCAATATCATGAAAATTAAAGAAGCAAAACACTGTCTCTAGATCATATGTCAAGGCCGAATATAGAGTTTTAGCCACCATCTTTTATGACAATCAAATAGCCATACATAACTCCACCAACCCTACTTTTTATGATTGAACAAAACATATAGAAATAGATTATCATTTCTTTCACGACAAACTTGTATGAGCCACATCAAAATTAATGTCTATTCAAACTAAACATCAACTCATTGGTATCTTAACCAAAGCCCTTCATGGCTACCAACATTCCTTTTAAGCACAAGATGACCGTCATAAAAATTAACAACCCATGATATTGCCTACTTACTCTTCAATAACAATTTTATGTTATTTTTATTTGTTTTTGTTCTAATATGCTTGACAAAAATAATTTTATTATGAATTTTTTAGTTAAATAATAATGATGATAATCACACTTCATTAAAAAAAATTTGCAATAATGCATGAGAAAGCCACGAGGCAATCCATGATTAGTATTTGCCTCATCCAAAATTTATAACATTAAAATTACATATAAAGTAACATGAAACCTCACCGATCATCGTTTTTTTTTTGTTTTATACATATCCACCATCCCCTTAAATAACATATCATCATCATCATCAGGATGTAAATTATTATATTTGGAGCAACCTAGAATGTGAAATAAATCTTAGTTTAATCCAAGATTTTCTCTCTCGTACAATTTTCTTTTGTAAACCTTAAATTTGAGTCATTTCGAGAGTAGAGAGGTGTAACTGAAATGCAAAAAATGTTATTGGCAACCTGAAAGATGGAACCCGAAGTGCAAGAAAGTTTGTGTCTGCCGGTTTGTTGCACCAAATGTCGTCGGCGACGGAAAAGAAGTAATCCTAAGGGCGTATAAAAAGAAACGATCCTGAAGGGCAATAAAAGATTTTTAAAAGCAAGATAAACGGTTTACATTTCAAAAATTACATTTTTACTTTTGTCGCGCAAACACATCAATCAATGTGTCTGGTAGAACTTTTGGCTTCACACATTTTCAGAAGAGAAAATAATATTTTAAATCGAATTCACTCACGCAAAAAAAATTAATTAGAGTTTGGACATAATTCTACATTCACACTTCGGACTTAATATTTCTTCCTAAAGTTGAGACAGAGTAGAAATCATGGCCTTGCGTGGCCTGCATAAGGCTTCGAGAGGAATTGCTTTAGGCATTGTGATGCCCGAGCCTTCCTTCATGTCCACCTCCTCCGATCCAATCCTTCTCCACTCAAAACATTGAATCAAAGTACCCAAAACCAAGCCCACCTCTCTCATGGCAAGTCCTTCCCCCGGGCATCTTCTTCTCCCCATTCCGAAAGGAATCATCTTCCCTCCTTCAACTTTGTTGTTTTGAAGAAACCTTTCTGGAAGAAACTTTGTCGGCTCCGGCCATTTCAAAGGTTCCCTTTGAATCATATAAGCATTCACCAAAAGCATCGTTCCCCTCGGTATATTATAGCCTCCTACCATGCAATCTTCTAATGACTGATGAGGTGCAAGAAGGGGACCTCCTGGATACATTCGAAGCGTCTCGTTGATGACACAGTGGAGATATGGAAGTTTGTCGAGATCTGACTCTTCAAGTAGGCGACCATTCTCTAATTTCTCATCAATTTCTTCCCCAAGCCTTGCAAGTTTTGTAGGATTGTTTAGTAGGAGAGACATTGCCCATTCTATAGTGTTTGATGAAGTATCTGTTCCTGCTGCTAACAAATTCTGTAACAGAGAGAATAATGAAGGGGCTTTAGATATAAGGTAACCGTGATAAGAGAGAATAACAAAGGTTAATAACAGAGTGAAGGTTTTAAGTATAAGGTAACCGTAGTAAGAGCCTTGATGAAACGATCATCATATTGTTCGGGATAGGTTCTCTGGAGTGATAAGAGAGATTCTATCATTGTTCTATGATTCCTTTGATCTTCCTTTGATAACTTTCCTACTTCTTCTTCTTCCACCTTCATGTTTCTCCTACACTCATCTAGAAGTGCCTGCATAAAATCATCCTTGTAACCATGAATCCGAGCGAGCTTACTCCACGTTCTTCGTCGAGCAAACCACCCAACCAATATAGGAAGGAAGTCTCCAATGTTTGAAACACCGCTAAGAGTGAAACCCTCTTGGACTATCTCTCTGAAGCGCCGCGCCTCCCCATCGTCAAACTCTTCACCATAGTATCGCTTTCCGACCATCATCTTCATCATCACGTTCATGGCCAGACCAAAAAGCCTCGACTTGAGCTCCACCCTCGTGAAATCTGCATGAGTGGAATCACGAAAGAGTCGACGAGCTAAGGCTCGGGCCTCGTCTGCCCGGACATCTGAGAAGAAGGCGAGGCGGTGCCCTGAAAGGATTTCGACGGTGGCTATGCGGCGCATATCGCGCCACAGAGGGCCATAGGAGGCGGATGCTATGCTGGAGTAGTTGTAGGTGGAGGCGCGGGAGGAGGGAAATTTGGGGCGGTCGGCGAAGGAGAGGTCGTTGGTGGTGAAGCATTCTTCAGCGAGGGAGGCGGAGGAGACGACGAGGACTGGGCGGTTGCCGAAGTGAAGGAGGAGAATTGGGCCGTGTTGGGCCGAGAGACGTGCAAGGGATTGATGGAGCGGTTTTTGGAGGAGGTGGAGGTGGCCGAGGATGGGAAGGGAATTGGGAGGGCTTGGAGGAAGTTTCTTCTTCTTGTTCTTGCCGTTGGTTACCAACTGTTTGGTTAGGAGGAAGATGGAAAGGAGGAGAGCTAAGTAGCTGAAAATGGAGATCCCTTCCATGGCAGAAAGATCAATAATTTCACAGCAGAAGAGATTTGATTGATTTGTGCATTCAAACATCGAAGGCTAATCAATATATAGAATTTTTCATGCTCAATTTTTGAAGAAAAAATATTATCTCAGGAGTACTGATGCATCAGTATTTCAATGTACACGTATACAATGATTCAACCAGAATGCTACGTGGCACCTCCTCATTGAAGTGCATCAATACTCATGAGATAATATTTTTTTCATTTTTGAATAGCTGAGATTGGTGAGGTCAATCGAGACAGCTGCCATCTTGATTGGCTACATTGACATATCCCACTTAATTGTTACATATTTACATAACCAACACTTGGGCCTTACTTTTAATATTTATATCACATAAATCTTTAATATCACATCAGAATACGATTTATTTTTATCTCAAGAAAATAAAAATAAGTCTAATCATGTAAACGTGTGAAGCGATGCGTATGTCAAAATGGAAGTTTAGAGGTTAGATATTAACATAAATAGGTATTGAGTGTGGTGGGTATGTAAATCTTCCTATAAGCTATTAATTTGTTAGGCGTTGAATGTTCATCAAATTAGATAGACATAATATATGAAGACTTTTTTGTATAATACAAAAAAAAAAAACCGTTATTACAGGCAAAAAAAAAAATTGTGATAAAACATACCAACTCAAATTAGCTTCGATTACAAAAAATATTCTTCATTTTATTTGATAAATAAGAGATTACAAAAATGATGTACTCAAATTTGATCTCTAATAATAGGGGTGTAAACGAACCGAACACGAACAAACAGAGCTTGTGTTCGTGTTTGATTCGTTTGAAATTTAGTTTGTTTGAAATAAGCTCGTGTTTGAAATTGTTCGTGAAATCACTGTTCGTGTTCGTTTCTTAACGAACGACCCAAACACGAGTTGTTCGCGACCGACAGGCCCTTATATATAAATAATATATTATATTAATTATATAACTTATATTATATAAACATATAATATCTATATTACTAATATAGTATATTAATATATTATTATTATTAATTTATTAAATATTATAATTTATAAATTTAATTTTTTTAAAATATCATAAATTTTTATATATAATTATTTTAAATTATTTTATATTTCAAAAAATAACATTCGAACACGACCGAACGCATCAGTTTTCGTGTTTGATTCGTTTAACTAACCGATCGAAAAAAATTTGTTCACGTTCGTCTCGTTTACTTATCGAACGAATCGAACACGAACTCATTGACGAACCAAACAT
>NW_018164692.1:33714-64635 GCF_001263595.1 Phalaenopsis equestris
TATATGATAGAAGAACATGATCTTCCTGAATATATATATATATATATATATATATATATATATATAATATGTTCACCTCATTTTTGATTGAGATCTAGTTTCATCTTTATCGGAGTTTAATATTAATTTTTTAAAAATTTTGCAATAAATAGCCAATAAACTTTCTGTCTTTTCTCATGCAACTTTGCGACTTCAAAATATTCTTTTACGTGTACAAATGGAAGAGTGAAAGCACAATTAAATGTGACAAAGAAATTAAACAATATTTAAACTTGAAGTGGGATATAAATTACATAAAGAGAAGCTATCTTATCTTTGCTATTTCAATTTTCTGACCACATTATTTATTTATCAGGATTTAGAATTATTTCATCCTTTGACTAAGAAAATGTTTTATAAGTTGATAACTTCTGCATCTATTGTGTTTACAGTGCATGAAATTTGATAATAAGTTCCAAATTATTAAATAATTATTATCAAATATATGATGAAATGACAATGCACTAAGGTATTAATATATAATCAGCATAATTTATGTCATAGGAAAATTAGCACGCAATAGGGCTGTCAAAACGGTTTGTTGTTCGCAAACAGCTCGTGTGTCGAACACGAACAACACAAACAAATATTTGTTTGTACGTGTTTGGCTCGCTTTGGCTCGAAATACTACTAATCAATTATATATAAATCTTTGATGAGTAGTATTTTATAAAAAAAAATTAATTGACTACAAGGCTACAAAGATTTATAATCAATTAAAAGTATTAATAAAGAAAATAGAATAATAATTATTAAATTAGATACAAATGTTGTTTTAAATCTCGCCCCCAATCCTTAACATCTGATGGCTACGTGATTAGGGTTGTCAAAATGACTCTTTGTTCGTGAACGGCTCGTGTTCGGCTTGCTAAGCAAACAAGTCGAGTACGAACACACTTTTTTAGCTCGAAATATAAACGAGACGAACACGAGCTGGGCCTGCGCTCGCTTGTGTTCGGCACATTTACACCCCTACGCGCAAAATTCTTTTTACACCTTAAGGAAATGATAAAAAATATGTGATACAATTTTTCTTACAAAAATATTTATTAATATGTTTTATGAAAAGATTACAGAGAGTAAGTTTACTGCTATTTGGCTTAACTTCTCTAGAAAAAAAACAAAAAAATCTTGTTACACTTGCCTAACGGTCTTCTCAAATTAGTTTCTAAAAAATGTGAGGGTTGAATTGACAAATACAAAGTGACCAATTTTAATATTAAAATATATATATATTTTTTTTTAATTTTGATAAGTGGGTTAAAAATAAAATATTAAAAGTAAAATAAAAAATAATTAAATTATTGTATCTTAAAACATAATGATTTAGAGTCATATGTAAAATTTTTAATTGTCTATAAATATCCTAATTAAGAGAACTAAATTAAATTTAAAATTTCACTTTTTTTTATTTATTAATAAAAAAATTTTAAAATTATATCTAAATATTATGATTTATTTAGTCCCCCATACCCAAATTTATAAAACTCTGTAACTCCGATTTTGAAGTCAAATCCTCCCTCTGCAAGCGAAGATGATGTTTGGTTGAAACTTAATTTTACGTTAAATAGAATCTATCAAATCTGATAAATTTGAATTTAGCATAATGATGTTGGGATATAAGAGTTCATAATCGATGATGGAATAAATTTGGCTCGTAATCAGATTCATTAAATGTGGATTTATGTCGTAAGAATGATGGAATGCGGGAGGAGAAAGACGGAACGTGATGAATTTCATATTTAAAGGATCGTTGGATTTTTTTTTTTTTTTGTGTTTGGCTGGATTTAAGCTACATTCATAATTATTTTGGTCTATTTATCCCACATAGCAGATGAATCGACCTTTTTCGTCTTCAACATTGTAAAACTAGCATGAAAAAACAAATCAACTTAAATATTTGCCATAAAAATAAACTTTCATAACTCAAAGAAAAATAACATTGTCATAATAGTATCACCAGCACGTACATACCACCTCCATACACACCACCACCATCTATAGACCTCCTCCACACACCACACCACCTCCTTCAGAGCACACACCACACACCACCTTCAGGCACACACCACACACCACACACCACCACCTCCACACCATACACCAACACATTAACAGACAACATCACACACCAACACCTCCGCACCACACAACCACCCTATACCATCACATCCACGCCACACCTCCAAACCACACACTACCCGACACCACCACCTCCGTATCTGCAAACTGTACCACCACCTTCACACAACACACTAAGACATTCACACACTACATCAACACTTCCACACACGATGAAAGTATTGAAGTAAATGCAGAGTCTTGTTTGCGAAGACGTAATTATTGAGTAAATTCGTGTCAATGAGGAATTAGAGTGTCATGATAAGATGTGCAAGATTATGTTTGAAGCTGCATTTGTTGCCTATGATACGATGCTTATTTATTATATTGATGTGGCATAGAAAGCAAATGATATAACATGTGGAAGAATAGGAAAAAATATTATGTCCGGAGGTCAAACGCCAAGTAAAATTTGACATATGTTAAATATATAAAATATTTTTTATTATCTAAGAGGCGGAGCCTGAAGCCCGACCCGACCTGACCCAAGTGTACAACATCATTGTATTGGAGGTTCTTCTTCAGTACAACCATATTATACTAAGTAAAAAAAAACATCTTAATAAACAATTCAATGTAAAAGTAATAGAGTACAACATGATTGTATTGAAGAAAAAACCTCTAATACAATCATATTCTACGCAAGTCAGGTCAGGTTTTAGGTTTCTCCGCTGTTTAGATAATAAATAATATTTTATTTATTTGACATGCCTTAAATTTTAATTGAAATTCGGGAGTAACTCTACGTCAAGAAGAGCCCACAAAAAATTGGGCTCTGGATATATATATATATATATATATAAGAAATGGTTAAAGGGCATTATACGAGCCTCCGACTATTCATAATGTGTCATTCGAGTGTCACCTCCTTAAGGTCAACTGTGTCAGAGTGAACTCGAACCCTCCGACCTGAGAGTTAAGTTTATTTAAAAATTAATTTTCATAAAAAAAATTAAATATTCTGCAATTATCATAATTATGGCATGTGGGAGTGGATTTTATATCAAAATTAATTTTGATAAAAAAACTAAACCCTCTACCATTATCATAATATTTAATTTTTCCGTATTTTAGAAAAAAAAAACTATAAAAAAAATAATGACTTTACTTGCAACAATAAAAAAATATAAGATTTACAGTCATACCACTCAATTTTTGTGTTTATATATTTAACAAATAAATTTAAAATTTAAGATGTATTTTTTAAAAATATTTAAATGATAATATTTTTAATGTGATACGAAAAATATGAGTTGTATAAAGATAACATGTATATTAAAATTATTAGATATAGTGAAACGTGTTAAAATAATCTCTGACTATTTATATGAACTCGTTTTAGTCTCAGAGTTTATAGAAGTGTCAAAATAATCTCCGACTATTTTGAAATTGAGTTGTAATAGTTTATTTCAGCCTTAATTTAAAGAGTTTGAAGATTATTTTAACATTTCTATAAATTTTATGATTAACACGATCTCATATAAATAATCATGTTATTTTTACGCATTACTAATTAAATTTGTGAAAACATAGGAATTGCAGGCCCAATAAATCAATATAAAATCATTTATTAATTTTACTTTCTTTAGATTTTTTTTTTTATGTGTGATAAATATTTATAGGATATGCATTGATATTTGATGACTCCATGGTTTCTGTCATGTGGCAGGCCATCATGGTTCATGCATGGACGCTGAAATGAAGGACAAAACACACTTTTGGTGGTTGCAATGATTTTATTTTGGGTGCTTTTTCTGGTGTCTCCCTCTATCATAAAATATTGGTTGATAGCTCCATTGTTAGACGTGAGTATTTTGATGTCATGGGTTCGAGTTCCTCTGAGTGCATCTGTCTCGTAATATGGGGTCGAGTGTTAGACAAATAAGGCCCATGGTATTTTGGTTGACAATTGCGCCGTTAATCATGAGTCCCCTGGAGTCACGGGTTCAAGACGCTTGAGTGAATGTGCCTTGCAACGTAGGATCAAGTTGTTAGGCAAATGAGATTTGTTGGAGGATCGTATGCGAGCCTCCGGACAATCTTTTATTATTATTATTATTATTATTATTATTATTATTATTATTATTATTATTATAGGTAAATATTATAAAATATAAGTTTTTAATTAATGGTTTTAAAGAAATAACCATCTCATGATTACTTTAATTTCTCCAACCTCTCCAATTAGAGTCATTAAGGGCGATCGAGTCAATGTGTGGGCCCCACTCCCACAAAACTTTCTATCTAGTGGGTCCCACACACAAGAGTTTCATGAGTTAGTAGTGGTCAACAGAACCACTTCCATCAAATTTCTATTTGGCACACTTGGAGTCTCCCATATGAAAGTCAAATTAAAATGGGCTCTATCCATTTGTTTCTTAGGGTTGATTGTGACATTATATTATTCTTTTTTTTTTTTTAGTGCAAATGTGGCCGCTTGAATCCGATGCATTAGGATACTTAGCTTTATTTTCAAACACTTTACCGTTCCCTCTTTTTTCTTAGGACAATGTGAGCACTCCAACCCGATGCATATATTCGTTCGTTCAATATATATATATATATATATATAAATAATGGCGATGATACACGATTTTCAGCGTATAACTGCCATTCTTTTTTCTTGTGGAATATCATTTTCGCTTTTTAGTACAGAGTGAGTGCTCAAACGAAATCATTTGGGATTTTTCATTTGGTTTTCAAACACTGTGCTATTGATACATTTTTAAGGGCAAAGTGGGTGCTCGAAACTTACCCTTTGAGATTCTCCATTTTGTTTCTAAGTACCGTACTACTCCTCTACTCTTTAAGGCAAAGTGAGCGCTCGAGCCTCACTTGGGATTCTTCGTTCTGCTTTCAAACATTATACTATTCAATAATTTTCTAGGGCAATGCGAGTGTTCAAACCCGACACTTCCTACGTTCTATTCGGGCAAAATGAGTGCTCGAACATGACATTTTGAGATTCTTCATTTTGCCTTCAAACGCTACTATTCCGCCATATAATATTATGCTTAATTTTTTTTTTTATTTTCAAATGCTATTTTTTTCAGAAATGAAAATATATCCTTGTATTATGATTATGGGGCATTTACATACATATCGTCAAATTCTTACGTGATTACATATCTAACCCCTAAATTATACCTTTTATATCCATATCATTCATATACTTCTTGTTAAATAAGAAATACCATGTTTTTAACTTTAGAAAAAGAAATGCACCTTTTGCATGCATAGGTTAGGTGGTTGTGTATGTAAATATTGAAGTTTAGGTGTAAAATATATAAATAGAGAGGAATCAAGTGGATAGAGAGGAATTAAGTGGTTATGCATGTAATATTGAGATGTTTATTGCAATTAATTAATTAATTTATTTTATTTTATTAAGGGCTTGTTGGTTGGGTTCTTATATGATGCGTTCTGAAAAATCCGCGACAGTAGAGTAACGGATTATCGTCTCAGTGTTGTTGTACGAGAATTCAACAACACACACACATGAAAGAGAAACTACTAACCCTGATGTTTGTGAAATGTTTGAACTCCAATTGTATAATCGATTATTTTAATAGGGTGAATTTTGTAAATTGTTGCATCTCTCACCAGAAAATTTAGATGCATACGAGATACAACAATATTCTTATGCATTTACATATCTAACACCGGAGGCAAGTTTGATATTTACATGCATACCATTATGTTGTCACAGATTTATGCACGAAAATATTTATTTTATTTTTAAACCACTTTAGAGAATTTCCGGAGGCATTTGGAAGGTCAAACAGATGTCAAATCTAGCGAGTTCATAATCGAATCGAGCGTCTCGACAAAACGAATCCAACGAGCCCAAGTTTGCTCAATTCTTAAGGCACTCAAATGTCCAACAAACATCATCCGATCGAGGGAAGCTCTCTGGACCGTCCAATCAAAATAGTTCATATTCCTGTATTAATTGCACTCAAAACACTATAAATAAAGCCCCACCCCTCATATGAGAGGGGGTTAGAGAGAGAACTTGAGGCTTTCAGAAGAAGCCAAGTCACACATCATCCTTGTCATCGTTTATCGCCATCGGCCAACATCAACCACCAACGACCATCGGTGACTACAAAAAAACTTTAATTTTTACCCTTAAGTACCTTTTCCTATGTATGAAAATGTGGAAATAGTGTAATCTACCTTTTATATATAGGTTAGGGTGTTTAGGATGTAAAAATCAAAATTTGGGTATGAGATAAGTATATACAAAAGAATTGGATGCTTTATATGCTTTATATGTATTATTATTTCTAAACCTTCAAAAAATAAAAATACATAATTTTGAATATAGATAATTGGTATAAATGTAAAAAATTAAAGTTTTAGTGCCAAATATATAAACACATAAGAATTGTTCGGTATGAATGCAACTCTAGTTCTATTAAATGCACCTTAACTACAAAGAATATTTGAACTGTTTTATATTATAACTAAATTTGAATGATAATTATAATTATAATTTAAAATTATTAAATAAGAAAATTAAATTAAAAATTCATAATGGTTTTTTACTATGACTATCAAAGATGGAACCATGTTATATTGAGAGCCCGTTTGAGGGCAGATTATTGCCTGCGGCGGCGCGTTTTGAAAACACTTCCGTTCCATTTGATAACTACGGGTCCGTTTGGGGCAGCTTACAAGTGCGGGCAAACGCCACCGTACCTTTTTGTTCATGCGTTTCGTCAATTTATCAGAAACTGTATTTAGATTTTTATAAATTTAAGCGACAGCTTGGTTTGATGGAGCTGGATGGATTTTACTAGTTGACAGGGTAGTAGCAAGGAAATAACATGTGAAATAAAAGATTGATTATAGGTAATTATAGGTAATGCATAATGGGTATTATGATGTGGAAGAATATTTTGAGGACTTCAAATAAATTTATAAACATATAATAAAATTGGTTGCTTTCAATGGCTATTAGTGCTAGGCAAAAAGATTGGTAGTTTATCCAGATGAGGGGAACAATAAATATTTATCCAAAAACAGTTGCAAATCAGTTATTTTCCAAACACACAAACCAAACAACTAGTCAGTTTATCCAGATCAACTGCAGATCAACAGCTTATCAGAATAATAAGGTGTTTATCTGGATAAGCTGCATAAGTTGCAACTACCCCAGACCATGAGATGTACAATTGCCCATCTTAAAAATTAAGATTTATATATATAAGACCCTATTTGGCGCAGCTGTGGATTATTTATAATATGCTGATAAGCAAATTATTCTGATAATCTGATAATTTGCATATTATCAGAATAATCTGGCTTGCTGTTTGGGGCAGCTTATTTAGACTAGCTTATTGGTGGTTAAATGACATTTCTGCCAGTCTGATAAAATTGTTTTGGGCAGCTTATTCAGAATAGCTTATTGATACAAAAGAAACATAGTGCAGAAACATACGATAATCACAGATCAGTTCTAAAAGATACCATACAGTTCTCACACCCTAATGAGTACCAGGAGAACTGAGTACCAGGAGAACTTAAAAATGTACAAATACAAGTACGACAACAAAGAAAAATATTAAAATATTCAACTTAAGACTCTGGCTACGCCGGTCCTCATTTGCACTGTCAGCCGAAGAAAACATCAGATTCACATGACTGCTGGCATGACTACTGTCAGTGTAATACGAGGGACTATCAGCCCACCGGAAGAAACACAACGAGCTGAAACACTCCTGACACAACCATAGAACTGTCTCCCAAAGCTATGCTCCTTACGTGACGTTAGCAATGGAGACGGTAGTCCACAATAACACAAAATCCCTCTGTCTGTACCTAATATTCTCAAGGTCATGTTGGTATAACTGTGAAAATAACAAAAGAATGAAATGTCAGCTTAAGGTATTTTAAAAAAAAATCAAAATTAAATGCGTATGAATATAAACCTATAATCTTATTAAAAGAAAACTTGATAGATCAACAGCCACAAATAGCATATGTGATAGACTCCCTTAAAGCAACCATATCAGCCAAACTTTCAGCGTCTTGATCTCCAAAATCATTAGATTCTATATCCTCCTCAGGTAATGAATGCCCCCCCACAAGTCATGTTGGTTGCTCGAAAACATTGAGTTCATCATTGTCAGTCATACTGAAGTCTGTATCTGATTGCAAGGAATGTCTTCGGATAAAGTTATGTAGTGTCATTGTTGCAACCACAATGTACACCTGCTTTTGGAAAGGATACGACGGCATATCACGTCTCATTTCTTCTTCCAAACTCCAAATGTTCTTTCAATTATCCCGCGTAAAGATGACTGACGTTTATTAAACATTTCTTTTCTGCCACGAACTGTGCCACTAGCTCGGTCGAAATCAGAAAGATGACATCTCGTGTCAGAGTAGGGCTTCAGGTATCCCCTTTGCATAGGATATCCTGCATCAACCAGATAATATTTTTCTGCTACGAGAAACAATGTTAATAAAAAATTGCACAATCTCACATATTCAAATTACTAAACAAAACTAACCTGATGGGGGGTGAGGGAAACACTGCGATCTATTCCTCGTAGCAAAAGAGAAAATTCGGCTGTCATGTGCACTCTCTTCCCAGCCCGCAACCACAAAAGTAAAACACATGTTGAAGTCGCATACAACCATGACATTTTGCGTTGTTGAACCACTAAACCGATGTATGCTACCTTCTCGTGGTTGGGTATTCGGGCATCAACGTGTGTACCGTCAATTGCACCAATACAGTTCTGTTTAGTTGTCCATTAAAGAGTAATAATATTTTTAAAGTATAACAAGTAACAAAATAAAAATACTGATAGTTACCTTGAAATATGACATGTATCGAGTACTGTTGGCAATTTGTTCTAGAGTGGTAGCAAATGATGGATCCTCTAGTTTAATTATTTGAGCTGTTAAGCTAACAAGTGCATGTATACCTTTTGAAAAGTAACGACTAATTGTTTCAGATGAATGCTGAAATCTTTCCATAGCTCCTCGAATTGACTCATTCTGTGCTAGAATGTACATTGTTATAGCCAACACCTCCGGAGATAGAGTTCTAGAAGAACCCTAGAGGCCGTGATTTAGACATAACTCGTGCAGAAGATCTATAAAAATAGGTGTCGTCATTCTGAATATATTTTTGAACCTTATTGGATGTCCCGAAAGCATTTCACTAACCCATCTATCTCCAAGAAAGGTGGATGTCATGCGAGGAATGCGAGTAGTGCTACGCTGGTAATAATTCAACAACAATATCGCAACGGCTGTAGCAAATGTCATTTAGCAAATGTCATCACGTTGCGGATCCATCCTAAATGATTTAAAATATAAACATTAATATTCAACTATCCAACAATTTAAAATGTTAACAATTTTTAAAATGTTAACAATTAATGTTAACAATTGTGCTAATAATAAAAGTTCTCATTTGTTACATATAGAAAAATTACACATGTAGAATGACATATAGAATGACAAACATATATAAAAAATAAAACAACATAAGTAGAAGTTAAATTAGTGCTGATACATAATGAATCCATAAAAAATATCATTCATCGAACAAAACCAACAAATATTCAAGACGCATTTCAGGCTCAAGCGCCATGAATAATTTCATTCTAGTTGAATCCTTAAGTGTGAAATCGCCTATCTGCAACAATTTCAAGAATAGTACGCAAAAGCCTTAGACAGTCTAATATGCTTGCATCAGAGATAGGTGGAGCTGCAAATGCTTCAATCAAACGATCGAAGGAGGTGTTCAAAACATGTTCTTTCTCTTTATTTTTTTAGCAACCTTGGGCCTCTTTATTGTGCTAGAGTCCCACGTATCTCTCTGATTAATGCTACACACATCTTCATCAGGTGTTAATGGTCAGGAGTAAATTCATCTGGCATCCCTGAAAAGGTACTTTCACTTGGGTTGAAAGTAAATTTTACTGTTGTGACAATACATTTAAACATTATGTCCAGTTTTTTCTTCAAATTCCGGCTCAATCCTGCACTGTCTATACTTTTTCGCTATAGGTATCGCGAACATTTTAAAGCGAATAATTAAGCAAGTAAAATTACAAAAACTAATTTGCAAAGCAAACAAATCACAGAATAGATATAAAATTACCTCCAATTTTTCATTCCACCATTCAACGTAAGCATCAATTGTCTGTTTAATCATATCTCAACCCAAACCTGTAGATCCACGTTTCAACTCCTTCCATATTTTCCATTTCTTCTTTAATTGGTCCCATTATTTTTGAATTTAAGCTCTGTCAGTTAGTTCTTTGAACCTCATACCAATATTATTCCAGCCCTCCTTATTAACCCAGCTCAATTTCTTTTATACATAGATCACAAAATATATTGGTGACTTCTTTATCCGACATTGCAGAGGGACCCTCTTCAGATGTCTTACCCATTGTGGAACTATATGAATAATTGCAAGTATCACATAATAATCAAATTATCTCAATTACCCAACAATTGTGCAAATAAATGCTAAAAAAATGCTAAGAATAAAAAAGCACACATGTTTTTTATGTGGTTCGGTCAAAGACCTACATCCACAGTAAGACATCGAACATGTTTTATTATCAACTTTTTAATCGTACAAAGCTATATTTCTCACTGGAGAGGACTACAAATATAAAATACATATGTAATATGAAAGTTCTAATACATAAAAAAGCACAAATTGATTTGCAAAGGTATAAAGCGAGTCATTTATCAAATGTTGAGCCATAGTTAAATAAAATACAAATGCAGCCCACCATAAGGATGTGAGCCAATCATGCTTCTTTGCAAATCAATTTGGCTACCCAACATGAACTCCATATCCATTTTTTTTTATGCAATAAGCGAACTAGAAATTCATTTTTCTACCCACCGTAAACAACTCCTTCCATATTTTCCATTTCTTCTTTAATTGGTCCCATTATTTTTGAATTTAAGCTCTGTCAGTTAGTTCTTTGAACCTCATACCAATATTATTCCAGCCCTCCTTATTAACCCAGCTCAATTTCTTTTATACATAGATCACAAAATATATTGGTGACTTCTTTATCCGACATTGCAGAGGGACCCTCTTCAGATGTCTTACCCATTGTGGAACTATATGAATAATTGCAAGTATCACATAATAATCAAATTATCTCAATTACCCAACAATTGTGCAAATAAATGCTAAAAAAATGCTAAGAATAAAAAAGCACACATGTTTTTTATGTGGTTCGGTCAAAGACCTACATCCACAGTAAGACATCGAACATGTTTTATTATCAACTTTTTAATCGTACAAAGCTATATTTCTCACTGGAGAGGACTACAAATATAAAATACATATGTAATATGAAAGTTCTAATACATAAAAAAGCACAAATTGATTTGCCAAGGGATAAAGCGAGTCATTTATCAAATGTTGAGCCATAGTTAAATAAAATACAAATGCAGCCCACCATAAGGATGTGAGCCAATCATGCTTCTTTGCAAATCAATTTGGCTACCCAACATGAACTCCATATCCATTTTTTTTTATGCAATAAGCGAACTAGAAATTCATTTTTCTACCCACCGTAGACAACAAATTCAGCCCACCATAAAGATGTGAGTCATTCATGTTCTTTTGCAAATCCATTCAGCAACCATAAACTACAATTGCAGCTCACCGTAAGCAATTGCAACGTAAACATTAATTGAAAGGTCATGGAATAGTAATGCATCACAAACAACGTCGCAGTAATGCATTACAAACGAGAAAGCTCAAATACATAAAACGATTTGAACCAACAAATCGGGACATAGAGATGCGAGAATGTTCCAAATTGTATCATTCAATACAAATCCTCCTTTTCCAAATCCAAATTGTATCATTCAATAGAGATGCAATAAAATCGTCATTTGAATTTCAAATTTCCATTTCTTCATGAGAAGAATGATGCTTTGGCTGAAACCTTGCATGGGATATCATTTTAAGAGAGTAAAGGTACTAACATATAGAAAAGAGAGAAAACGGTTGAATTTCTTTAATTCATGATCGAATTAAATAATGAGCACATATCATAATCATACCGTAATCAATGTCCTCTTTGTGTTGAATAATTGCATGTCATTCTAGGTGACAAAATTGTGTTACAATAACTATTTGATCTCTCATCTTCAAAGTGGAGTCATAACTAATCACCATAAATGTTCTATTGATATAAAGATATTAAAGGATGAAACACCCTCCTTTGTTCTACATCAACTTAAGAGAAAAAACACCAACACAATTGAAAACGATTTGCACATTTGTTCCCAAATCCGTAAGAAGATTTTTGAAGTCAAAAAATGTTTTTAGTGCCCATTTTCGAACAAAACAAATCACAATTTTTCTCGACGGGAAAAATACATAGATCCAAAAACCCTATGAAGATATCCAGCAGAAGAACCGAAAAAACTCACAGATCCAAAGCAATAGGAGCAGAGATATGCTGAAGAATTGAAAAAAATTCACTGATCCAAAAAACTCACGAATCCAGAGCGTATCTCGAAAAAACTCACAGAACCAGAGCGTATCTCGAAACAAACCAACAACAAACAATCGTAGATCTTACCGGAGAGTATATGTCGAAGGGAAAAAGAATGAAATCGAGCTCTAACGCCAACAGAGAGTGATGCTTTCGATCGGAGAGGGAGGAGGCGAGGGGAGAGCGCGAAAGAGATCACCAAGGGCAAAAGAAGGAATTCGAACCCTAACGTCAACAACCAACGTCGACCGCAGCCGAGGCCCCGCGATCCGGTTAATGAAGAAAAATGGATCCGCGGGACGCTGCGTTCAAAACGCCGCCGAACGAACGCACGAAACAAACGCGAGAGCGGCGTTCTGAAAACGCCACCGCACATGTATAAGCTGCGCCAAACAGGGCCTAAGTATTAAAATTTATTAATTTCTTCGTATATAATTTTGACAGATTAGTGTTTTTATCTCTATGTTCCCTCATTTGATATATTTTTTCTGCTCAATATTTGAAATAATTTTAATACTTAATAATTTTTTTCCATTCTTAAAAATAACAAGAATTGAGTCTCTAGCGGACAAAAATGTAAGTGCTTTATTCCTAAACTAAAACTTTGCAGTGTGAGATACGTATATAAGGAATGCTATATTTATCTATCTATTTATCTGTATATCTATTTATTTTTATATGTATACATACATATACAAAAGTTGATAGTTGTAGACCTAGCTGGGATAGTTGTAGGCCAATCTCTCTCACATCAGTTATTACTAAAGTTATTAGCAAACTAGTTTTTTCTAGACTTCAACCACACCTTGCTACTCTCACTTCCCCCTCAACAATCTGTTTTTATTAAAGAAAGGGAGATTACTGATAATATTTTTTTGGCTCAAGAATTGGTTGAGGATTTGGACAGGAAGTGTAGAGGGGGAACATTGCTATCAAACTTCATTTAAAGTAAGCATTTGATACCCTAAGTTGGGATTTCATTCTTAACATATTAAAGATTAGAGGGTTCCATTCAAATTTTTGCAACATCATTCATAGATGGGTGGTGAACCATTATTATAATGTTTTGATTAATGGCAGTTCTTATGGTTTCTTTTCTACTCAAAGAAGTATTAGGAAAGGGGACCCCCTCTCTCCGAGAATATTTATTTTGGCTTTTGATTATTTTTTTGTTTAATTAATAGTTTGCATGATAATCATCCCTATGTGCATTTCAATCAAAAATCTACAGTGCTTGCTTGTCAACCACTTGACTTATGCTGATGATGCAATTTTGTTCACAAAGGCTACTAAGCCTGCCACTTCAAGAGTTTTTCAAAGCACTTCAGGTCTTATGTTCGATAAAGACAAATGTCACCTATACTTGGGAAAGTATGTTACTACTCACTTCACTAGTTGGGTCACTTCATATACTGGTTACAATTTAGCTTCGATGTCGATTAAATACTTGGGTGTTAACTTACTTAAAAATCGAAGGAAACAAATTTTGTTAGGTGCAGTGGTGGATAAAATTAAAGTCAAAATTGTTGATTGGAGAAACGTTTTTTTGTCTAATGGTGGTCGTTTGACCCTCCTGAAAAGTGTGTTTCATAACATACCACTATATGCTTTGCAAGTACTCAATCTTAAAAAGTGTACACAAAAACTTTTGGAACACACTTTCAACAAATTGCAAACATAGCTTTACTTGTGGTTTGGGTTTTAAAAATCTTGAGCACATAGCTGAAATCAATATGTGTAAGTTATGGTTCAAATTTCACAATGGTGAGTCTATTTGGGCCAAATTCCTCTATCACAAATATCGCATCAATCTTTGATATGACTCTTGCCTAATGAAAGACAAATTTACTTGTTCGCCCTCTACTGCTAGGATCCATTCCTTGGAATAGTGTTGATAAACTCTATGCCTGACTGTAGTCCAGCCATCTTCATAGAGTGTTTCTGCAGGAACAAGATTAGCCCGCCTCTGTTGTGAGATTTGTAGTTCAGCTTCAGGATTAAACTAACTTTCAAGTGTTAGCTAATATGAAGATCGTCTTGGTAATCTTAGTTGTAATTCATAAGCAATACGGGATCTCATCTGATATCGTCAGATTTGATCATCAATAGAAGGAGATGAAGTGGAAGTGGTATTAGGATTTCGTATAGATGGATTAGGCTGAAGTATAGTAGATGATCCAGATGTGGAGGCCATTAAGTAAGATTTTGTTTCTCTTTTAAGAAAATCTTACGAGGATTTTGAAAAACAGAGAGGGATCCTTTAGGTCTAGATATTTTTGGTGGAGCTGAAGGTCCTTCAAGGGAGAGTGTTTGGAGTTGTTTCTGCAAAGCACTAACAGATGATTCAATTGTTTTTTGCTTCTCTTAGATTACTCCTCTGAGGTTTATCTTCAATTGTCTGCATTATGTCTGCAATTGCAAGTAATAATTGTATAGTAGTATTATTCTGCTTCACTATTGAGCTTAAAACAAATACACTACTTTGTCTAGCGTCTGCGGGATTAAGAGGATTAAGAAAACCCAAAAAACCCAATACGAGATATGAAGATCGTCTTGGTAATCTTCGTTGTAATTCATAAGCAATACGTGATCTCATCCGATATCCTCGGATTTGATCATCAATAGTAGGAGATGAAGTTGAAGTGGTATTAGGATTTCGTATAGATGGATTAGGCTGAAGTATAATAGATGATCGGGATGTGGAGCCATTAAGGAAGCTTTTGTTTCTCCTTTCAGAAAATCTTACGAGGATTTTGGAAAACAAAAAGGGATCCTTTAGGTCTAGATATTTTTGGTGGAGCTGAGGTCCTTCAAGGGAGAGTGTTTAGAGTTGTTTCTGCAAAGCACAAACAGATGATTCAATTGTTTTTGCTTCGCTTAGATTACTCCTCTGAAGTTTATCTTCAATCGTCTGCAGTTTGTCTGCAATTACAAGTAATAATTGTATAGTATTATTCTATTTCATTATTGAGCTTAAAGCAGATACACTACTTTGTCTAGCGTCTGCGAGATTAAGAAAACCCAAAGCAGGAGGTTTTAGGGAATCTATTGCCTGCAAAGCTTCCTTGTAATCACTATTGTTAGACGAAATCCTCAAATCGTTCATCAACTATTAGAAGAGATTATATGGGATGGAAATGTTTTAGGCTTGCCTTTCAGGAATCTTTATATCCGCTTATGAAAAAAAAGGTGTTTAAATCTGTTAATTAAAAGTTAGTATTTTTAAATTCATAAATCCAAGCGATAAGTTCCTATGCAACCCTGGTAATTCCTGTTCTCCGCTACAATTGAACAGTGCGCCTACTATTCTCAGCAATCTCGTCGTCCCACTCACGGTTACTAACTGAAGTACCAAGACACAGCGTCTTACCAGAAAGGTGTTATAAATCTTAAAACACAAACTTAATGATAGAACAGAAATAAAACAACTTATCAAAAATTGGATATTCAAGAACCTTACTAAGCTCACCAAAAACATAAAAGGATTAGCCTAACATAGCTCTGATACCAAGAGAGAGTCGACCTTTGATTGTTGGTATGGGGTCACAAAGAACTTTTGCCAAAAATTTAAAACAAAACGAGATATATTATTAAATAATAAACGAAAATCTTACAAAGGACTAGAGACTTAGAACTGAAGGAGTAGGCTTCAAGATGATTCCTCGTGTGTCTGATCCTTCCAATACAACATTATTTATAGGAAAAACACAACAGGCTCAGTCAGTGGTGGCTGAGCATAAAAACATAGAAGGTACAACCACTAAGCCCAATAATTGATAAAGCAAACCCCACTCCATCGAAAATAGGTTCGCGTGACACATAAAGATAAAAATTCTCACGTCATAAGGAAAGATTCCCTGGCAAAAGTAAGCACTAGCATGTGATGGTAGCCCATCTGCTTCCTAAATTATACTGCATTATTCATGTTTTTCTGTGATACGTCCACGAATACACTGATGAGACAGTTCATTTGTTATTCCATACGATGGCAGTATGGAAGCATGTCTCCCCATGCATTATCCTTTGTGGTCATAGTTCTACAGTATCTCGTCTTAAAGAATATTAAATTCATTCATAATCTTCATCACCTGGTCTTCCTCCATTCTTTTGACAGCTCCTCTGAGTCAGTCGTGTGCCTCTCCTGAGATTGGATGGTTAAGTGTTTCCCAAAGTACTTCCCAAAGTACTGATCCAAGAGCTTTGAACAATTCTTGTCCATGAGAGAAACTCCTTTCCCTGGTATTGTCAGCGATTTGCTGAAACTTCTTTCCTTTGTCAGCGATTTGCTGAAATTTCTTTCCTCTACTACCTTCGGCGTCCATTCTATTAAATCTGTAAAAATAAGTTTAACTGGTTCTTTCTCTTGTTCTGATCCTGCACATATTTTATGATAAAAGGATATTATTGCTTGGCAAAGGAAAGAAGTTTAAGCAAATCTAGATAATCCTTTTATCGTCAAGGAAGATTTCTGAGGATTAAAAACACTGATGAGAATAAGACGAGATATTGTAAAAATACGACAACAAATACATGTGAAGGGGAAGTTTTAGCAATTCTCTGAGGATCAAAAACTAGAGAATAAGACGTCTTTCCAATGGATCTTTTTACGAGAATAAGACGTCTTTCCATGAATTAAACACCTTTAGATTAAACTTGTCCTTCACGTGGATCTTCCAGATGACTACGACGTCTTATTTGTTGATGCAACATTTCCAAAGGAGAAGGGGTTAACAGCCTTGCTCATGTCAAACAAGCATTAGAGAACTTACCAATTGAAGAATACAATCTCATGATAAAGGAAGATTTGTTCGTCGCATGCTTCCATACTGTCATCGTATGGAAGAACAGATGAACAGTCTCATCAGTGTATTCGTAGTCGTATCACAGAAAAACATGAATAATGCAGTATAATTTAGGAAGCAGATGGTGGGCCCTAGCTGACTCACCATCACATACTAGTGCTTACTTTTGCCAGTTATGAGGCCTTTCTACTTCTGCGATGTGATGATCAGGGTCTCTTGTCATTTTGACTGTTTCTTGGATTTGGGACTCGTCCAGTTGATCTGAACTGTCACTGGTTCCTCTGCATATTGGGATATTTGGATGTTGATCCAGGTTTTTATAGAATATTTTCTGAAGTTCTCCTGCCTATAGTTTGGATCTCGTCTACCCTATTGTTGTTGCTTTGGCCTTCAGTAACCATGTTAATGCTTTCTGTCTCTCTCACTATTACTATGACTCACTGGTTACTTATTGGTTTTGGCTTACCACTTTTTTGTTTGGGTTTACTTGTAATTGTTGGGTATACTTTTTGATGCTTGGTATACTTTGTCGGTCATTTTTTTAGAAATTAATTTAATTTATCTTTCTTTGAAGAAAATATGATTTTGATTTTAAAAATAGCATTTTAATTTTGAAAAAAAAAGAGATCGGCTAGATATCATTCATTTAAGAGTTTAAAAAGTTGAGCACAATACTACAAATAATACACTGCCTGAAAGGCAAGCGCACACTACTTGTTAGTAGACTTAACCATTTAAACTAAGAAATTTATGACATTCATTTGGTTTGCGAAAACTTTATGTGTCGACAATTCTCCTATCTAATATAAAGATTACATAAGATTTATTTTTTCTGGGTTTCTAAATCTATATAAGGGCAAACCCCTATAGTTAATTACATCTTAAATGATCAAAGTCACTTAATAAAACTCTCAATTAAGATAATAGGTTTCGTCTTCAAGAATTAAAATTAAGTTTTTACGGTAAAAAAAAATTCAAGTGGGAGAGGCTCAAAATAGGAACAACTATTTTTGCAGTCAAATGAGTGAAAAGTATGGGACGTCATAGATTTTGAAACGAATCTTAATAACTTTTCAAACTACCTTATGATTTGGCTTTATATCTTTGAAAGAGAAAATAACTGCAATCTATTAGAATTTGTGACTTGTATTTACACGACATATGAAAAATAGCCCAAGAAAAACAGAGGATTTAGGTCATATCGAACGATGACATCGGAACCTAAAAATAGCTTAGGACTTATATTCGCACGATATAAGATCGTACAAAGTCTAAAAGATAGCGTGAGGATTTATGTCGTGCTTGACGAATAACCTTTTAGTCCCAAAGGGTTTAAGTTGTTTAAAACCATGGAAAGATTCCGTTGAATATCATCCTTTGCTTCATGTTGTAGTCTCGACCATTATCTGAAGATTCCATTGTAGTCTCGACCATTATCCGACGAACAACCTCGAATTCTCAAAGGGTTTAAGTCGTTTAAAACCATGGAAAGATTTCGTTGAAGATCATCCTTCGCGTCATGTTGTAGTCTCGACCATTATCTGAAGATTGTTCACAGCTCGATCAAGTCATCGCTATGTCCCGAGAAAAGAGTAGAGGAGAGAACTATGCTTAGAACAATCTATCCGGAGTCCTTGTTGTTATGTAGTGTGATGTTGTGAAAACTTTTTTGAATTGGTGTTTGCCGTTGACGAAGAAAAGAATGAAGTATTTTATTTTATGTTGAGCGACACCGATTAAAATTTTACGATTCCATCTTCCCGGCATCACTGATAATTTTGGATTTACTAAGTCTAAACAAGCCGTTAGACTCATTTAGACCGGAGCATTCTCATTAGCAACAGTAGGTTACCTCATCGGAGAGATTCTCGTAAATCCAAAAAAAGGTGAATTATTACGTTATTATTAATTTATTGCACTTTTAAAACATTATTTGTAATAAAAAAAATTGTTGTGAAATTAAAAAAAATGTATGTTGAATGTGTTATAAGGTTTCAATTCTAGACATATGTTTTATATTTGCTATCCTAGAGTGTTATAATAATATGTTAGAAGCATAAGAAAGAATAGCAAAATAATAATATTGCATGTATGACATAGCATATGTAGTGAAGTGCAGCAAATAAAAAAAGAATAGTTTTGCATGTATAAGGAAACATGAACAGAAAGTGCAGTAAAAATGAAAAGGTTAATGCATACATGCTGACTATGTGTTATATGGTTCCAATCCTAAACATATGTTCTACATTTGCTATCCTAGAGTGTTATAATAATATGCTAGAAGCATAAGAAAGAATAGCAAAATAATAATATTGCATGTATGATATAGCATATGTAGTGAATTGCAACAAATAAAAAGAGAATAATTTTGCATGTATAAATAAATATGAATAGAAAAGTGCAGTAAAAATGAAAAGGCCAATGCATACCTACCGATTCTAACGAAGGTTAAAAAAGGTTTGCAATTAGGTAGCACAAGTGCATATAAAAAGATTAAGCCAATAGTTGCAATTTAAATATAAAAAAAAGACTTTAAACATGCATGATTTCATAAAAAGTAAAGTGATAACACTTGTGTAAGAATTTAGATTGGGGATGAGCTCAGCTTTAGACTTTTCAATCGTTATAATCCCACAAGCAACCGAGGCATCGAAGTTTCTATACCAATATTAAATAGCAACTACCAGCAAAACACTCTAAGGTTGGGCAACTTTGAATCCCTATCAGCTGATTGACAAGAGAACATGTAACAAATAAGCGCCTCTTCAATTATATGTTATGTATCTGCAGTGTAGTATTTCATAAAAAGTAAAGTGATAACTCTTGTGTAAATGAGTGCATATAAAAAGATTAAGCCAATAGTTTCAATTTAAATATAAAAAAAAGACTTTAAACATGCATGATTTCATAAAAAGTAAAGTGATAACACTTGTGTAAGAATTTAGATTGGGGATGAGCTCAGCTTTAGACTTTTCAATCGTTATAATCCCACAAGCAACCGAGGCATCGAAGTTTCTATACCAATATTAAATAGCAACTACCAGCAAAACACTCTAAGGTTGGACAACTTCGAATCCCTATCAGCTGATTGACAAGTGAACATGTAACAAATAAGCCTCTTCAATCATATGTCAAATATCTGTAGTGTAGTATTTCATAAAAAGTAAAGTGATCACTTGTGTAAGAATTTAGATTGGGGATGAGGTTAAAAAAGAATTGCAATTAGGTAGCACGAGTGCATATAAAAAGATTAAGCCAATAGTTTCAATTTAAATATAAAAAAAAAGACTTTAAACATGCATGATTTCATAAAAAGTAAAGTGATAACACTTGTGTAAGAATTTAGATTGGGGATGAGCTCAGCTTTAGACTTTTCAATCGTTATAATCCCACAAGCAACCGAGGCATCGAAGTTTCTATACCAATATTAAATAACAACTGCCAGCAAAACACTCTAAGATTGGGCAACTTCGAATCCCTATCAACTGATTGACAAGTGAACATGTAACAAATAAGCCTCTTCAATCATGTCACATGTATCTGTAGTGTAGTATTCTGTAGTGTAGTATTTCATAAAAAGTAAAGTGATAACACTTGTGTAAGAATTTAGATTGGGGATGAGGTTAAAAAAGAATTGCAATTAGGTAGCACGAGTGCATATAAAAAGATTAAGCCAATAGTTTCAATTTAAATATAAAAAAAAAGACTTTAAACATGCATGATTTCATAAAAAGTAAAGTGATAACTCTTGTGTAAATGAGTGCATATAAAAAGATTAAGCCAATAGTTTCAATTTAAATATAAAAAAAAGACTTTAAACATGCATGATTTCATAAAAAGTAAAGTGATAACACTTGTGTAAGAATTTAGATTGGGGATGAGCTCAGCTTTAGACTTTTCAATCGTTATAATCCCACAAGCAACCGAGGCATCGAAGTTTCTATACCAATATTAAATAGCAACTACCAGCAAAACACTCTAAGGTTGGACAACTTCGAATCCCTATCAGCTGATTGACAAGTGAACATGTAACTCAGCTTTAGACTTTTCATTTGTTATAATCCCACAAGCAACCAAGGCATCGAAGTTTCTATACCAATAATAAATAGCAACTACCAGCAAAACACTCTAAGGTTGGGCAACTTCGAATCCCTATCAGCTGATTAACAAGCGAACATGTAACAAATAAGCCTCTTCAATCATATGTCATGTATTTGTAGTGTAGTATTTCTGTAGCATTATAATTTCTAAATTTTCGACAACCAATGTTATAAAGCTATAGTTCCACAAGTCATTCAAAGCTGGGGTTGAAGCGAAAGCTACCACCAACCTAAAGAAGTGAGAAGGTCAAATAATAATCAAATATTAGTTATTAAAGAGTTTCGGCAATATAAGCATGAATATTGTGTTGTGCATCATTGCCCTTTAACCCCAAACTAAGCATGAATATTGTGTTGTGCATCATTGCCCTTTAATCCCAAACCGTCCAACTTATAGCCCGCTTGATGATCCATATAAATATCCGAAGAGAAGAATAATAGTGTTCAATTTATAATTTATACTGGCCTCGATATGCATAAAAAGGAACCAACAAAAATAAATAATCGATCATGTAAAAGAAACGAAGGAGATTGTAAAGGAAAATCCCAACCATATATGTGTAGAAAAGATTAATAATAAACAAAACCATGCAAGAGCGGGCATCTTGATTTGAAAAGAAAGGTAAGCAAGTAATTAATTTAAAACAACATACCTTACACTCAATTGTCGACCAAATAGTATTGGGGCATCTACATACGTACTACTCAATCCACATGTATTTAGATATGTAATGCTTAAGCTTTACTTTTACTAAAATCAAATCAGCTCACTAATAAGTTCAATTCATATATTCCATACAACCGAGAGTTAAGTTCAGCCTGATTATAAAGATGATAATTAAAACAGCCTGCTACAACGAGTTTAACTTTCTGTATCTCATTTGGCCAAAGCCCATTACAGCAAATTACAAGGGCCCTTAAATGTCATGCCAGAAGAACCGATGAACCGATGAACCATAAAGGCTCTTAAATGTCATGCCACAAGAACCGATGAACCATAAAGACTCCGAGCACTATGCCACTTTGAAGCTATAACTTTCATAAGAATCATATGGATATGGCTTCCCTGTTTTCAAATTCAAGTATTAAGCATGTAGAGAAAAGCATCCTAGATACGCATATTATTCAGTTCTTATGTATTGACATACCCCACACTAAAGCTTTCATATTCCCATGCATAGCACTTCGATGTTTTAAACCTTACGCATGAAAAGGTATGTTTCATATTTTCAAGATAAAAAAAAAGGAGGTACCTCTTATGTGATGTTAAAGATTTGGGTTGTATAAACATAAAAAGTAAAGTTTAAGTGTTGGACATGTAGAAGCATAGGAATTATGCGGTATGCATGTAAATATTTCATTCCTTGTTTACTTTTGAAGGCAAAGCATAAAGTTGAAAGGGAATACAAGGCAAATGAAAGATGCCACGCATATACAGGAGCTTTCCCACACATGTACACACTTGGGAATGCTCAAAATAACAAAGAGCATATCCGTTTTATGCCGTCTACAAGCACAAATTCAATAATGAGATTGTTAGAGATCAGCTCGCACATTGCTTCTAAGCATATTTAAAGGCCTGTTTCCATGAAATGTAATGCCTGCAATGCTCTATGTCGCTGAATGTTGGCCTTTAAAAGAGAAGCATAATAATAAGTTAAGTGTTGCCGAGATGAGAATGATTAGGTGGATGAGTGGCTTTACACTTAGAGACAAAATGCGGAATGAATATATTCGTGATAGGGTTGGTGTAGCTCCTGTGACAGACAAAATTATATGCGGTATGCATGTAAATATTTCATTCCTTGTTTACTTTTGAAGGCAAAGCATAAAGTTGAAAGGGAATACAAGGCAAATGAAAGATGCCACACATATACAGGAGCTTTCCCACACATGTACACACTTGGGAATGCTCAAAATAACAAAGAGCATATCCGTTTTATGCCGTCTACAAGCATAAATTCAATAATGAGAATGTTAGAGATGAAAATTTCATTTCAATACTATGCAATGTGAAGACCACTTCATAATCTTTGTTTGAAACGTGAATGGTAATAACTCCAATAGATCAACTGTCTATTCTAAGTGCATAGCTCATCCATTTTGCAAAAAATAACTGTCAATCTCAACATATAATAGTATCAAATATAAAATATCAGCTCGCACATTGCTTCTAAGCATATTTAAAGGCCTGTTTCCATGAAATGTATTTCACCATATGGACAACATATGTACCAATAATGATTATGAAATTTTCCTTTAGCAGTAAAGAAAATGAGAAATCTTTAATATTATCCTTTTCAAGTGATGATATTTAATTAGATAAGACCAATGAGAGCCTCGCCCTTACCTCAATAAGTAAAGGATTCATATCTTACAATACGTGTGCAAAGGCAATTAGGAATAGCACCGAGAAGGAGAAATTTAACATAGTAACCAAGAAGGTGAAGATTTAATAGTGGAAAGTAGGTTTGTGAGGATTTAGAGATGAAACAAAGTGAGAAAAAGCAACGGAACTGATCGTGAAGCAGACTTACCATGAAGATTATTGATGCTAACGGTTTGTGAAAAGAGAAAAATCACGTTTTATGTTTTCCTACATCAATACAACTACACCAAAAATAAAAGCTTTTGCATTTATAACACCCAAGTTTCTCACAGCATATCAAATGACTATCAAAATGGCTTCTCGTGAATGAGTGAAATGACGCATATAGAAAACAAATTCTAACTCAAGGTGTTAGATATGTAAACACATAAATATTGAATGAAATTCTCCACTGATTTGGGCTCAAATCCCGGGTTAAATCAATTGATCAATTCTATATGTAGCAATTTGATAACGTTCCATGAATAACACCCTAAGTGCAGTTACAAAACATGAGGTAATACAAAATGGAGTGAAGAGAGAATTAAAACGGAACAGCACATAAATGGATACCATATTCATCATAATTTCTTTTTCTCGAATGACATTCCTTAACCTTGGTATCATTCATACAAAGCATAGATATAGAAAAGCCATTTAAAAAAAAAATCCTTTTTGGTAATAAACAAACGGCTTTAAACACTTCACATGAACCATCAATATCAAAGGAAGCCAGAAAACCCCATAGAAATGTACCAAACAGCATTACCAAGCTTTCCCCACTATATCAGGTTTTTAACGGCCTTTAACACATAGGCTATAAAGAACTGTATAAATTACTTCTCAAGACAATAGTTAACCTTATTCCCGTGTCTCACCAAAAAGTACAATCTATCGCTTGGTCAAAATTTTAGATCTTCATCTACTACACTTTCTATTTGTTTTGAAACCTTGAAATCAAGCGCAAGTAAGCAAGGAAAATCAAAACCCGAGGTCATGTTAATTAGCGAAAACAACTCTTGATACCCATTGTTGATTCAAGAATGAAAGAAAAGAAAAGCTCGTAGGATCACATAAATGATATATCCATACTACTTAATGCAAATAACATCCTTTAGTATATGAAATATTTTGCTGCTTATCGAGGTAGTTTCATGAAGGATGCTTAAACAAGCATGTGCGAACCTGCACAAGGGCAATATAAGAGCTGAAATAACAGTAACTTGCTCTCCAGGTGCTTTCTTCATTTGCACAGATCAAACCCAATAAAATTAAAATAAGAAGGCTAAATGGATCTAAATGGATCTATCATATTTTACTTCTGAACGAAAATAAAATTAAGCGATAGCTTGGTTTGATGGAGCTGGATGGATTTTACTAGTTGACAGGGTAGTAGCAAGGAAATAACATGTGAAATAAAAGATTGATAATAGGTGCTTTATTTTGAGTAATGCATAATGGGTATTATGATGTGAAAGAATATTTTGAGGACTTCAAATAAATTTATAAACATATAATAAAATTGGTTGCTTTCAATGGCTATTAGTGCTAGGCAAAAAGCATGGTAGTTTATCCAGATCAGGAGAGGAATAAATATTTATCAAAAAATAGTTGCAAATCAGTTGTTTTCCAAATACACAAACCAAAGAGCTAGTCAGTTTATCCAGATCAACTGCAGATCAGCAGCTTATCAGGATAATAAGCTGCTGATCTGGATAAGCTGCAGCTGCCCCAGACGATGAGATGTACAATTGCCCATCTTAAAAATTGAGATTTATATATATAAGTATTAAAATTTAATAATTTCTTCTTATATAATTTTGACAATTTAATGGTTTTATCTCTATGTTCCCTCATTTGATATATTTTTTTTGCTCAATATTTGAAATAATTTTAATACTTAATAATTTTTTTCCATTCTTAAAAATAACAAGAATTAAGTCTCTGACGAACAAAAATGAAAGTGCTTTATTCCTAAATTAAAAATTTGCAGTGTGAGATATGTAAACAAGGAATGCTATATTTATCTATCTATTTATCTGCATATCTATTTGTTTTTATGTATATACATACATATACATATTATACATAAACAGATACATAATGTTGAAGTTTTATCTTTAGCAGAGGTTCCATCAGAGCAAGATATCCTCTCACTGTTTTCAAGGAGATTTCTCCTAATAAAGCTCCAGGTCCAGACGATTTTACTTCCAAATTTTATGTTCACTGTTGGAACTTCATCAAGAAAGAAGTTATTCTTGTTATTCGAAATTTCTTTTTAGGAGAGAATCCTAGTAAATACTTCTCATCTTCTATAACTGTGCTTATCCCTAAGTCTAGTTGGGATAGTTGTAGGTCAATCTCTCTCACATCAGTTATTACTAAAGTTATTAGCAAACTAGTTTTTTTCTAGACTTCAACCACCTCAACAATCTGTTTTTATTAAAGAAAGGGAGATTACTGATAATATCTTTTTGGCTCAAGAATTGGTTGAGGTGTAGAGGGGGAACATTGCTATCAAACTTCATTTAAAGTAAGCATTTGATACCATAAGTTGGGATTTCATTCTTAACATATTAAAGATTAGAGGGTTCCATTCAAATTTTTGCAACATCATTCATAGATGGGTGGTGAACCATTATTATAGTGTTTTGATTAATGGCAATTCTTATGGTTTCTTTTCTGCTCAAAGAAGTATTAGGCAAGGGGACCCCCTCTCTCCCAGAATATTTATTTTGGCTTTTGATTATTTCTCTGTTTAATTAATAGTTTGCATGATAATCATCCTGTTGACCTCACTTTTGATTGAGGTTTAATTTTTCCTCTTTATTAGCCTAAGGTCTAGCCATAGGACTTTCTTATTGACTATTCTTAGAAAACTAGACAAGGAGCCCTCACCATTAGGAATTTCAAACTCTTCTCTACTCAGCTTGAAGTTCCATATATTGGTGGTGAGGTCAGGACTGCTGGACCTTAGGGTGGACCTTGGGTGTTGGTCTAGGGCTAAGACACTCACTTGCAATCACTTGTACTCACAATCACTCACAATCCTAAACCTAAACATTTAGGCTTTGGTCCCTTGATACTTTTTGGAGACTCCTGTAGATGGTTCCTTAAATCCACTAGCCCTGGGCTAGGGTTTAGCTAAGACCACTACATAGAGAACTCAAAATAAAGTTTTCATTGGTCCATGACTTATTGATGGTGGTTGGTACTCCAACTCTACCAAGATACCCAACCTACCCTTTTGCCCCTAAATTTTCCCAAATTACCTAGATACCCTTGGGACCCCAAATTTGGTCAAAATTTTCAAATCTAGCCAAAATACCCAACTTGACTCAAAAATCATTTAAAACACCTTGAAAATACTCAAACTACCCAAAATCACCAAAATTGACCAAATTACCCCTCACCCCAAAATTCCAAAAAATCCAAAAGTTTCTCAAAACCCCCCAAATATTCTCAATTTCATTTTTTTCTCAACTATGACATGACCCAATTTGGCCATTTTGACCATTATGACCAAAACCCCTAAAATTGTCTTTAAAGGTCTAATTTTCTCAAATTTACCTCAAATGTCCATCAATTTGGTCATAATTTCTCCCAATTTCATTCTTAAACTCAAATTCACCTTTCATATGACCAATTTAAACCAAATTAAAGCCCAATAGGTCCATCATTTGGACCCAATTTTGATTTAAACCAAAAACCCAATTTTGGCCCTATGACTTGGTTCCACCAAATTGAACCCATAGCCCACTCAATTGGCCACAATTTGTGTTGAAAAATTTTCATAGCATTCCCACACATCAAATTTGACCTTCAATTGACCTTGGTGAGGCCTCAATTTCATTTAATTTCAACTTAAGTCCAAAAGCCCCAAATTTGCCCTAAATTGACAATGTCCTCAAATCTCACCAAATTGAGGGCTTTAACCCCAAAATTTCCACTCCATCCCTTCATGAAAAATTTTCACAACATCTCCCTTGACAACATCTCAACATCTCCCTTGATCATTTGAATCATTCAATTTGGACTCAGCCCAAGGCTAGCCCAACTTAGCCCATGTCTAGCCCAACATGTCCAAATTGGCCAAATTTCAAAAATCACTCAAACTGACCTACCAATTAAACTCAAAATTACTTCAACCTTTCACCAAAAATTTTCATAACAATCATCTACATATTGTTGATCAATCAATTGGGTCAATTGACATGGCTAACCTAGCCCAAACCCAAACTTTGATCACTTGAACCCACATTGGACCTATGCATTTAAGATGGCCTAACCACCCCAAAGTCATCAAATTAACTTCACCTCAGTCATGGGTTAGACCCTAAGACTAAGCCAAAACCCATCTAACCACCTAAACTAAGCCATGGACCAAAGGTCCCCCAAATTAAGGGATTTTATTCCCAAAAATGCACATGCTTAAGATACCTACCAAAACTAAACCTCATTGCATTAAGTTGCTTTGACAGATTCCCCTGGATGCCCTGAGCACCTAGCCACCTCCCCCTGGCCGGGCCGCCCCCAAACCGAGAGCCACCACCATCGGATTAAACCCAATTCAAACCTAGAGGCCACATCATCCAAATTGAAGCTTAGAGCCTCTCTGCCTTCCACCTAGGCAGCACATCTCACCCCCCCAATTGGTCATGGCAGCAAGCCTAAGGCCACTTTTTTAAAAAGCTCCCCCCCACGCCCACGCATGGAGGGAGAGCTGAAAATTACTCTAAGAGACTTCCCCAAATTTATCCCAAAGCCTCTTTGACACCTCCTCAGTGTAACCCAACCATATCATTGCCTTAAATCCCCTTGCCAGAGCCCAATTTTTTAGCTCAAAACATTGTCGGAGACAGGACAAAACTCTCCACAATCCACTAAACTCTAATTAAACTTACCCACACCTTCCCAACAGTGAAAGGTGCTAAAGCTCCATCAAATTAGTCTCTCACAGAGCCTCTACCCCATAGCTCTAGACCAACACCCAAATCCGGGCGTGATCGAAATCATATCTAGGCCTCACACCAAGACCAGAGACTTAATCCCTAGCCTCTTTGGATCACAACGAACGTGCCAAGACTCTCTGATCGAAGCTTCACTTCTTAGAGCAAAGGTATAAAACTTCTCCCCCTCCCGAGCCTATTTTGATTCTCCATTTAATTAGGCTTAATTTAATTATATGATTACCGTATGGATGTGGTCGTCTCACTTAGACGAGTCCATAGGATCCCGAAGTGATTTGGTTGAGTCTAGGCCGAGATCTTAAGGTTTTAGTGTGGACGATCATGGGATCACTCTATCGGGGACGATGACGGGGAGTTGTTTGATCAAATGTGTATCGAATGGACGGAGGATATCGAGTCGGACAGCGCTTCGGAACATAAACTGCGGGCCGAGTCAGCAGTTACGTGGATGGCGGCGTCCAACCAGAGCGCGCCACGCGTGCCTTCGGAGCTGCTTAGGATCTAGTCAGATCTAATCAGCACGCGCTGATTAAATAGATAAATAGAGATTTTTCTTATTTATTTAAATACCCCTAACTTAAAAAATTCATATCTTCGTGTAGAAAAATCACAAAAATAATGTAGAAAAATCACAAAAAATAAAATAAAAATACTCACTTGCTCAGTGAACAGAGGAGAATAATGTGAAAGTAATTTTAAGTCCATGTGATGCATATTTTATTTTTATTTAATTAAACACTGATTTGAATCTTTTGGTTCTCCATGCATGTAGACTTATCACCATAGCTTGAATTTTTTGTATGTTGTAGCCTCTGTCCAGGGGAACATTCTCTGATTTTTCCAAAGTCAAAGGAGGTCCCTAGACAAAGAATCATATTTTTAAGTTTATGTGCATATTTTATTTTTAATTAATTAAACACTAATTTGAATCTTTTGGTTCTCCATGCATGTAGACTTATCACCATAGCTTGAATTTTTTGTAAGTTTATGTGCATTATTTGATTAAATTAATCATGAAAATTAGCATGTTGCTTAGAAAATCTAAGAAAATTTTAGAAGGTTTATGATGACCAGAGAGCCCTTGAAAAAATTTCTCATGAGTCAAGTCATTCAGAATACTCACAATATTCACAAACCCTAAATAACTAAGAAAATTAATTTTGGAAAATACAAACAACAAAATGACTTGATTTTTCATCTCCACTGTTATTTAAAATCTAGAGAACTCCCCATAAAAATTTCAAAGCATTTTGAGTCTATTTGATGGCCTAAATTGATTTTTCAAGTTAAATATCTTTTTTGACACTTAAATGTTTTTTTTTTAAAATCAAAATATAACTAAAAAATTTATAAAAACTCATTTTTTGAGTTCTCTATGATCAGAGATATTTTCTAAAAAAAATGATGTTGAAAATAAAAATTTGTTTTTTGAGCCCATTTTGATACTTAAAATAAATAAAAATCCATAAAAATCACAAAAATAATAAAATTTATGGGAATGTTCTAAATTGCTTAGAATATTTTTTCTAATTTTCTAAATAAAGCTACTCAATTTCAAAGCTTAAAAAATGATTTTTAAAGGCTAAAAATCAATTTTCAATAAAAATAATTCCAAAAAATCAAATAAAATTAAAAAATATATAGAATCTTCTCCTCTAACACTGTCGTTGCAGGTCCCAAGCCCGGATGAGAAAAGTGGAGGGTTGCGTTAGGTAGTCGACAGCCAGCGTAAAACTTGTCGAAAAAATCATGACATGAATCCTTTTGATCATTGTGTAAGTGCTAGGGCGTCCCCTGGAAGCGACACGTTGTATAGCTTGAATACAGTGAAAAGTGTGCAAGGGCCGCTACACCGGCTCCCGGGTGTAGTGTTAAATAAGCAAGGGATCCCACATTACGGGCGAATGCGGGTAAAGAAGTTAGTCCATAAAACTAATGAAACTAATATTAGGATAGGATCTTGGAATATAGACACTCTCAATGGTAAATTAATGGAATTAGTTGATATTATGA
>NW_018164692.1:67368-69560 GCF_001263595.1 Phalaenopsis equestris
TGGAGGTCTACATTGGAGTCTAAAGGCCTTCGTTTAAGTAGAACTAAAACTGAATATATGGAATGTAATTTTAGTAGTAATAGCTCTAGTGACAGAAGTGTGACTTTGGGTGATCAAATTATTAAAAGGTGTGAACGATTTAGATATCTTGGGTCCGTTGTCCAAAGCGATGGTGATATAGATGGGGATGTTAATAGTAGAATTCAAGTTGGTTGGTTGAAGTGGAGGAATGCTTCGGGCCTTTTGTGTGATAGAAAAGTACCGCTAAGACTGAAAGGAAAATTTTATAAGATGGTGGTGAGACCTGCAATGCTCTATGGCGCTGAATGTTGGCCTTTAAAAGAGAAGCATAATAATAAGTTAAGTGTTGCCGAGATGAGAATGATTAGGTGGATGAGTGGCTTTACACTTAGAGACAAAATGCGGAATGAATATATTCGTGATAGGGTTGGTGTAGCTCCTGTGACAGACAAAATTAGAGAAAGTCGCCTTAGATGGTTTGGTCCTATTAAACGTCGACCATTAGATGATCCGATTAGGAGAGTAGATGCTTTAAATTCGACTTGTGTTAAGAAAGGCAGAGGTAGACCTAGGAAGACTTGGGCTTATTGTATTAAAAATGATCTTAATTTACTAGAACTAAATGAAAATATGACACTAAATAGGACGCAATGGAGAAAAAGAATTCATGTAGCCGACCCCACGTAGTGGGATTAAGGCTTTGTTGTTGTTGTTGTTGTATAGAATCTTCTCCTATGAGTTCTCTGACCTCAAGAAGACTTTTTAAAAATACAAAACTTAATTTTGCCCCCATTTAAAATATTTTACATTTAATAAATACCTCATAACTTAAAATAATTCTTAAAATTCAAATAAAATTAAAAAAATCATGAAATTTGATCCAAAGGCTTTTCTGGTCTAGGTCTACCTCCAGTAAAAATTTCAAGGGATTAGGATTTACCTTGGTAAAGTTAGGAATTTTCTTTGAAAAATTTTATTTTTGCATAAAAATAATTATATAAATTAAATTAAATTTTCAAAAATCATATTTTCTCCTCTGATGTCTTAATTGACCCATGAATAAGGTAGGATAAAAATCTCAAAGTCATTTGAATTAAATTTGATAAATTATGAAGTGTTAGAGACTTTGGGGCAAATAGGTAATTTTGAAAATTTTGCCTTAATTAACATTTAGGCTTAATTTAAAGAGAGAAATTGATAACCTCTGATCTTAATTTGGATGTTTGAAACACAATGGGATAATTGACAGTAACCAACCTCACTTTCTTAATTGAAAAGATAAGTTAATAAATTTCTAAATTATTAAAATTTGGAAGTTTATTAAAAATACAAGAATTTGGACAGTGATTTTATATATGCTTAAAAATACAAGAATTTGAAACCGCTGCTAGAAGATTTAAATCCCCGATAACGGCACCAAAAACTTGATGCAAATTTTAATATGCAAGAATTTATATACCCAGATTTATATATTTATAATGATTTTGTAAAGTCACAATGTCAAACGCATGTATACGTATCGCTCAAGTAATACAGGGCTCTAGTGGAGTCCCGTTTATCGATCCCACAGGGAAGCGAGGTAAGTCTTAGTCAAATTCTAATCTACTACAATTAGTCCTTAGTTTGGAATGTCGATTAAAATGATGTTTTATCTAGCAACTACTCCTAAATGTATGTGTTAAATGTAAAGATAGTAACTATAACTAAATGCAAATATTAATTCTAAAAATAACCATTTTTGGATGAATTAGTTTGGAGAATTTTGAGATAATAAAAACTAGCATTCTTATGCAATGAATCAGATAGAGTAAATGAATGAGATGCATTAAATATTGTATGTGTCAAATAGGAACAATTTTATTCTGTACCCTTTGGTCCAGGCATAAAGAACATTGACTAATCATATGCTTGTTTACTGAATCTGTGGCTAGACTGAGAGGATATCGGCTCTCACTTCGGAGCTCCCACTCCCACGTTCCTCTCGCCTAAGGGCTAACATCTCCACTTCAGTACTCAAACAATAGGGCCGAATTGGGGATTTTAGTATGTCATCCTAAAATCTCCAATTCTACTAAAATCTCAAATTCTACGCCCATCAAAGTATATTTCCCTATTTATTTACATTCAACTCCCATGAACTTAACCATCCATGGAATCTGAATGTGGTTCTA
>NW_018164692.1:70221-75273 GCF_001263595.1 Phalaenopsis equestris
GCGAGCTTTTCTGTCATTTTTTGGTCTTCTCGGGTAAATCTCGCCGTCGGTGCCGTTTTGGCGCCGTCAGCGAGCAGACTGCACAGCTCCACCGTTTCACTCTGTTTGGCTTCGTTTAGCTCTGTTTCGCCCCATTACAGTTGCGTTGTATTCCTAACAGATAGACCTACAAAATAAGCATGAAAATAACTTTCCTTTAAAGTGTAATCTCATTCAAAAATAGTGTAATCTCATTCAAAGTGTAATCTCATTCAAAAATATGCAAGTGTAAAAGAAATTAAGTATCGAAAGATCAAAATGTGACGGCAAAATTTTATTTTTTGCTCATTTTTGCTCCAAATTGCACCGTTTTTGCATATTTTTGCTCCAATGACCATAATTCAACATACCTACAACAAAACATCAAAATTACCCTTCTTTAAATTGCAATATCATCAAAAACAGTGTAAAATAGGTATGAAAATCTCAACATATTTTTCAACATATTTTTCTTTGGTTAAAATCCCCAAAACTTAACTATTAGTTATCCTCAAGTAATTTTAGTACTACATAAAAGTTATGATCCATTAAACGCTATCATAGTGAAATTTTCAGAAAAAAATTCAAGTAATTAAATTAACTCTGTAGATACAAGATTATCTAGTCATCAAAGTTTAAGAGTTCTAGTTTTCTATTCATTTTAAGAATGACTATATGTTGTAATATCAAGTCACTTAGAATATTTAAATGATAAGAACTTCATGAGAACACTATTAGTAAAAGATACTAATCCATGAATATAAGTTCAGGAATATATTTAGGTTTTTCCTTTAGGTAGGTCAAGTGAAGCCAATTTTTTATTGGGCATCTCCTCAAGCTTCTCCTCACTTTTATATTTTTTTTTTCTTTTCTTTTCTCTTTTTCATTTGGATTGTTTTCAATCCTATATATTTTTTTTTCTTTTCAGGGATTGTTGTCAATCCTTTCTTTTTCCTTTTTCAAGTGAGGATTACTATATTTGGATAGCCTTTAATGGTTTTGAACATCACCTTTCTTTCTCTAAATTTGAAACTCAAAACATTCCTTTACCTTATAAATATTTCATAGCTTTTACATCATTGAGCCCCAATCTTTTCTTCTCAAATGAACTTTCAAGATTCTTAATACTTCAAAATATAGTTTTTTTTTTTACTTTAAATAGTTAACTATAGTCTTATTCTCTTATACTATACAAAATTAATTTTCATTACAAAAATATTCCTTTAAATCTACCATAATATTTAAATATCTACAAAATATAGTTCTCTAAATTAAATTCACTACATAAAATCATATTAATAATTTTTGAAAATATTTAAATTGGGAACATCTAATAGTTAATCTTTTTCTTCCTTCCCCCAAACTTAAATTTTTCAATATTTTGCAATTAATTCTATAAAATGTAACAGGAAGAAAAAGTAAAAATTAAATCTACTTACTACTACAATATTCTATCAAATTCATATACATGGATAATCAGAATAGAATGACAGTATAAGAAAGTAAATCTAGCCTAAAACATGCATGCAATAATAGTAAACTAAAAGGAAGTATATTCATTGTAAAATTTCATTTTTCTTCCTACCCCCAAACTTGATTTTTATCATGTATAACATTTAGTGCAGAAAGTATGTAGGAAGAAAAATAGTTTAGAAATTGTATCTAGCACAAATTTCTATCAAAAATATCTATAATTATTTATTAAGATAAACTAAACATGCTATAATGAAATTAGCTAAACAAACTTCTAATATCAAGTCACTTAGAATATTTAAATGATATGAACTTCATGAGAACAATATTAGTAAAAGATATTAATCCATGAATATAAGTTCAGGAATATATTTAGGTTTTCCTTTAGGTAGGTCAAGTGAAGCCAATTTTTTATTTGGCATCTCCTCAAGCTTCTCCTCACTTTTATATTTTTTTTCTTTCTTTTTTTTTCTCTTTTTCATTTGGATTGTTTTCAATCCTATATATTATTTTTCTTTTCAGGGATTGTTGTCAATCCTTTCTTTTTCCTTTTTCAAGTGAGCATTACTATATCTGGATAGCCTTTAATGTTTGAAAATCACATTTCTTTCTCTAAATTTGAAACTCAAAGCATTCCTTTACCTTATAAATATTGCATAGCTTTTACAACATTGAGCCCTATTCTTTTCTTCTCAAATGAACTTTCAAGATTCTTAATACTTCAAAATATAGTTTTTTTTACTTTAAATAGTTAACTATAGTCTTATTCTCTTATACTAAATATCTTAATCTACAAAATTAATTTTCATTACAAAAATATTCCTTTAAATCTATCATAATATTTAAATATCTACAAAATATAGTTCTCTAAATTAAATTCACTACATAAAATCATATTAATAATTTTTGAAAATATTTAAATTGAGAACATCTAATTGTTAATATTTTTCTTCCTTCCCCCAAACTTAAAATTTTCAATATGGAATGATATAGTTGGAAAGAAAAATTCTAAATATAAATCATATCTCAAAATTTTAGGCATTTTCATCATTCTGAAATTTTTGCAATCCTTCTCAAAATTTCTACTTCACCTGGTCTGTAACATTAGGAGCTTTCTATACATATAAATCATTAGAGAATTTATTGGGTAGTGAAATTTTGGAATAAATAGAAAACTAAATATTATACAAACACAATCTTTCGCTAACACATCCACAATACTAAACAGTAGGAAGAAAAATAGTTTAGAAATTGTATCTAGCACAAATTTCTATCAAAAATATCTATAATTATTTATTAAGATAAACTAAACATGCTATAATGAAATTAGCTAAACAAACTTCTAATATCAAGTCACTTAGAATTGAATCAGCATAGCATGGATCAGCATTGAAATATAAAAATGTTTATAAATTCTTAGAAATTGTAATACAAACACACAAACAAGATAAACGAGGTCAATTTTTCCTCCATTTCATCGCATCTCACTAACTTACTTCCAATTTCTAACGAAATCCCTACACAAATATATTGGGTGTTTATAAATGATTTTATAGATTCTAATCTCAAAGCTAAGATTATCCCTGATATATTGGTTCTCGAGCACCAACACCAGACATCACCAAATCCCAATAATTAAGAACCTCTAGCAGTTATAAGTACAATGTAAAATCATCTATAAGTTACTTATCAAATAGGTTCGCGACTCCTATCAAATGAAAACAAAGTCCAAGAAAGAAAGTAACAAAATTGAGAAAGTAACAAAATTGAAATTGAGATGGAACTATCGCTGTAAAAATTCATAATGTTTTTTGTAAAACTTAAGTCCGGGTGACTCGTCAATCCAACTACAACAAGAGAACATACAAGTCTAATCATAATAAGAATTTAAGAAATCATCACCCTCATGACACAAAAAGTAAATCAAACCACTAACAATCCAAATATCTATCAAACATCAAGCAAACTGATCAATCCACACTAAAGCAAACACAATACAACACTAACAATCATGACTCTTAAGCATACTAAATCAAACCACACAGATAACTATGGGTTGTCTCCTATAAAGCGCTTGATTTAACGTCGCTAGCCCGACGAATTATTCCACCTGGTTCAAAATTCTAATTAAGTAATCCTTGATCAATCTTCCAATATTTTCCAGATCCAAGGATTACTATAAAATCCTCAACTTTTATTTTTTTTATTCAGCTCTTCCTTTTCATATTGATTCTTATCATTGTTCCTCATATTTCTTTCTAGATCCAATATTCTTCTATTGATTTTCTCAATTTGCATATTAATATCACCATTGAAATTTATAAGAAATTGATCTTTATATGATAATTCAAGATCTCCCAAATTTTGGATCAGATTCTCTCTAGATAATTCAAGATCTCCCAAATCTATGTTACTCTTCTGTTTTAAAAAATCTTCGAATTCTTCAGGAATTTCTTCTATTGATTTTTTAATTTCTTTATCCTTATCTCTCAACTCCAAGCTCTTTTGAAACAAATCCTTGAATTCTCTTTTAAGTCTTAGTTCAATAATTTTATCTTGTTCATCATTCAATTCAGGTTTTTCTTGTGATTGAGTCGAACATGAAGATATAGAGACTGGTGGTGTAGATGAATTCCATAAATAGGTAGGCTTTAAAATTGTATGAGGTAAATTCATTTTAAGGTCGTGAGATTTTTCAACAGATGGAATTAAAAGTTTACTAATTTTGGTAACGTCCACATTTCACACCTCTCCTGAACATACATACAGTCTTCTTTAAACAACATTTTAGACTCATCATGAAAGCCCATTTCGATCTCATCAGTTAACTTACTCTCAAAACTCTTTTGGAAATGGTTTTTACTTAGATAATCAATTTCATCCATCCGAAAACAATCATCATCATTTCTCTCAGCTGGATATTTCATAGTCTTTAAAACATCAAAAGTGATTTCATGATCATTAATATTCATAATTAACTTCTCTTTTTGCACATCTATCATAGCTTGTCCAGTAATAAGAAAAGGTCTCCCCAAAATAATGGGACATTATTTATCTTCCTTCATATCTAATACAATAAAGTTTATAGGAAAGATTAATTTATCCACTTTAACAAGCTCATCTTCTATAATCTCTTTTGGATAAATGATAGATCGATCAATTAACTGAAGAGTTATAGTAGTGGGAGAAATATCGGTTAAACCTAACCTTTTAAATATAGATAGAGGCATCACATTAATGTTTGATCCTAAATCACATAAAGCTTTTCCACAATCTTTTTCCAATTACACAAGAAATTGCAAAGCTATAATGATCTTTAAGTTTCCAAAGAAAATTTTTCTGAAGTATAATGCTGCACTCTTCACTTAGTGCAACTGTCTCGTCGTCCCCAAATTTCATTTTCTTGTTTAATATTTCCTTCATAAATTTTGCATAACTTGGCAATCTGTTTCAAAGCTTCAGCAAAAGGGATATTTATTGTTAACTTCTTAAGTACGTCCATGAACTTCGAAAATTTTTTATCCAACTCTATCCAACTCATGTTGTCTAAGTATGGAGGTG
>NW_018164692.1:75307-75509 GCF_001263595.1 Phalaenopsis equestris
GATGGCACCGAGCCGTCGGAAAGGATCTACAAGAACGTCAGCGGCGGCGGCGGCGGCGGCTGCGCTGCAGCAGTGGAAGATCGGTGATCTTGTTCTCGCGAAGATGAAGGGATTCCCGGCGTGGCCGGCTATGGTACGTCTGCCTTTCCTTTGCGTAAAAGCTTATTGGTTTTTCAATGTTGCTAGGAAGTGTTCCTTGGGG
>NW_018164692.1:75583-77380 GCF_001263595.1 Phalaenopsis equestris
GCAACTGGTTTCCCATTTGCAATATCACTTCTTCCATAGACATCTTCTTATCCTCAAATTGTTGATCATTGTTAGAGTCTGGTGGATATGAAGGTCTATAGTTTGTGTTCCCCTGATTATTCCAACTCCCATTAGGATTTGCATGATGATTATTTTCCCATTGTTCGTTTCCACCCCATATAGTATGGCACCAGTTAAAATTAGGATGGTTCTTCCAACCTGGATTGTGAAAGTTAAAATATGGGTTGTTTATGGTATTTAAAGTCTCATATGATAAGTTAGCCCTAATGAACTTTCCTCACTTACTGGAGTGAGTTGAGGCTGGTTCATTTCAAATTGATCTAACTTCCTTGATATTGTGACAACTTGAGATGCAAGAATTGTAATCACATCTGAATCATAAACACTGGCTACTTTTTTAGGATTTACCCATTGAAATTCGTTTGCAACCATATTTTCAATTAACGCATATGTTTTATCAAATGGTTTTGACATTAATGATCCACCAGCATCAGCAGATGGATTTATTTTAAATGAGTCAGCTTCTACGACAGAGATTTGTATACTTGAGTGAATTTCATCTGTCGTAGGATTTACGTAATCCCTCAATGAAATATGATGATTTTCCAAATTATTTTGAAAGTTTTCCATTTCTAGTTTTTCGAGTCATCTTTATATTTTTATTTTTTTTCTTTTTTTCAAACTCGGGATCATAAAGCACAAGTCTTGTAAATCATTTGTTTCGCATACACAACAAACAATACATTAACAATTAAACAAATAACTGATGAAATATATTCAAAACAACAAAACATTTTCACAAACACCTTATTTTTCACACAAACAGTTTTTTTTAACAATTTTTTAATATAAAAACACTTTTCACACAAAACAGTTTTTACGACACTACCGTTTTCTAAGTCTAAGCCTAAGTACATCAACTAAAATTCTCCTAAAGTTCTTACCGAAGCTTCCCCGGCAACGACGTCAAAAACTTAACAGCAACTTTATATGCTTAAAAATATAAGAATTTGATACCGCTGCTAGAAGATTTAAATCCCCGGCAACGACGTCAAAAACTTAACAGCGACTTTATATATGCTTAAAAATACAAGAATTTGATACCGCTGCTAGAACATTTAAGTCTCAGACAACGGCACCAAAAACTTGATGCAACTTTTAATATGCAAGAGTTTATGAACTCAGATTTATATATTTACAATGATTTTGTAAAGTCACAATTTCAAATGCAAGTATACGTATCGCCCAAGTAATACAGGGCTCTAGTGGAGTCCCGTTTATCGATCCCACAGGAAAGCGAGGTAAGAGGTTAGTCAAATTCTAATCTACTACAATTAGTCCTTAGTTTGAAATGTCGATTAAAATGATGTTTTATATAGCAACTACTCCTAAATGCAAATGTTAAATGTAAAGATAGTAACTATAACTAAATGCAAATATTAATTCTAAAGATATCTTTTTGGATGAATTTGTTTGGAGAATTTTGAGAAAATAAAAATTAGCATTTTTATGCAATGAATCGGATAACGTAAAGGAATGAGATGCATTAAATATTATATGTGTCAAATAGGAGCAATCATATTCTTTACCCTTTGGTCCAGTCATAAAACACATTGACTAATCATATGTTTGTTTACTGAATCCGTGGCTAGGCTGGGAGGATACCGGCTCTCACTTTGGAGCTCCCACGTTCCTCGCCTAAGGGCTAACATCTCCGCTTCATTACTCAAACAATAGGACCAAATTGAAGATTTTAGTCTGTCACCCTAAAATCTC
>NW_018164692.1:77399-83293 GCF_001263595.1 Phalaenopsis equestris
ATCAAAGTATATTTCCCTATTTATTTGTATTCAACTCCCATGAACTTAACCATCTATGGAATCTGAATGTGGTTCTACTTTGTTGAGAATTATGCGGGTCTTAATGCAATTACAACAATTACAATAAATTTTAACACTACAACAGGTCTTTATTGTAACGTAAATAAAGCGTAAGTAAAAAACCATCACATTTATAATTAAATATGCTTCTAACATGCATCACAAAATACTAAACATGAATACTAAACATGAATACTAAACATGAATTCTACTCATTATAAAAGAAAAGTAAAATGAAAACAATGGCATAATCTTCTCATGTCACTATTTCCGAAGAAGAAGAAAGTAAGAGAAGTCCATCACAAAGCACGAAGAAAACACTACGGAAACTTCATTTAACCAAAGCAAATCCACTAGATAAGTGTTTACAAAAAACCATAAGATAATCAAAAACACAATACTTAGTTTTTTCCCTTTGAAAGAAAGAAGAAAATCTCTCCCACAAAATCTCCCGCTGATCCATGCAATGCTAGAACATCTCCTTACACATTTCTACTCCTATTCTAAAAACTCTAAATTTTCTCCACATTTTTTCTAACATTCCTCTCACACATAACCCTCTTTTTCTAATACGTTATTTTAAAGTGTAGGGACGAAGTTTAAAGAGTTGCCACAAGAGTCATTTCAAAAAATGTCCAAATACGTTGAATTTCGGCCTATAACCGCCAAAAGTCGGTCCATAGTCCTCTCGGCGTGCCGTCAGCGGGCTCGAGGGCGCTGTCGACGAGCTTTTCTGTCATTTTTTGGTCTTCTCGGGTAAATCTCGCCGTCGGCGCCGTTTTGGTGTCGTCGGCGAGCAGACTGCGCAGCTCCACCGTTTCGCTCTGTTTCGCCCCATTTCAGTTGCGTTGTGTTCCTAACAGATAGCCCTACAAAATAAGCATGAAAACAACATTCCTTTAAAGTGTAATCTCATTCAAAAATATGCAAAAACTGTAAAAGAGATTAAGCATCGAAAGAATTATCGAATGGTGACAGGGCAAAATTTCAATTCTTGCTCGTTTTTGCTCCAAATTGCACCGTTTTTGCATCTTTTTGCTCCAATGACTATAATTCATCATTCCTGCAACAAAACATAAAAAATATCCTTCTTTAAAGTGCAATATCATCAAAAACAGTGTAAAATAAGTATGAAAATCTCAACATATTTTCTTTTGGTCAATCAATAATTAATCAATTTAACTCTTATTTTGATTTTTAAATAAAACTCAAATCATGATTTATGACCACCTAAAACTTAACATTTTCAAAACTAACTAAGACGACCTAGGTCTTAAGGGCTTAGTAGTGACTTAGGCTAAATCAAATTTCATGAGGATTAAAAAAGTAAATATCAATTAAAACTAAGATGTCTTTTAAACATTACAAGCCCAATTAGCACCAAAATTTGGTTAAGTGTTTCAATATTACATCATCAATGGATGGTCTGCTACTCATCATCGTGTCTATCAACACTATTCTGAGGAACGCGTGTTAGTTACTAATAACACGCAAGTTAATTTGTCTTTTATAAGGCAACAATTTTTTCAAAGGTTGCTCCAAGAAGGAATTCAACATATCCATCTGGGATTAATTATGATACGACTTCATACTTTGCATCGAGGGGATGCCGGGACAAATGCTCTGTTAGTCTTACGAGACACCAGATGGTGTTCTCCAGATGGTGTTCTGATGTTTTAATTATTGGAACGATGGAAGTGGATCTAACGCATGGCACACAACTAGCGTACATTACACCAGACATAATGATGTCTATTCATAATTTTCTTAATCACGTGGAGCTCGTAGTACTTACTCATAGTTATGAACACTGGCAAGTCGGTGAATCTAATCTCTTAATCACGAAAGCGTTGGTAGCAAGGCTCACCAACACCAGTCATGCTGGCTTTCTCATGCTGGATTTCGATATCATGTAGATGGCATAACTGATTATCATGCATTTAATGGTGTCATGGCATAACTGATTATCATCTAGCATCTAATGGTATCATGACATTGTCAGGCGCCAAGCAAACTATTGATGACCTTCGCGGTCTTGATTGGAATTTAAAGTCATCTGATAATGTGGGATTGCAAGTCCCCCGATCGTTGTCAACACGTCAACGTATTGATGGATCAATACGTCTGTCTTTCTCAGGATATTCATATGTGGCACCACCAGCACTGCCCAATGTTTCTTCTGATGATGTAGAAGATAATACCACCATGGAGACGGCTTTGATGGTTTATTTGGATGAACCTGTCATTGATGAACCTGACTTTGATACCTCCGCTGAAGAAGTTACTAATGAAACTGAAGATGCTGATCCAAAAGATGCTAATCCATTCTCCTTGTTTCTTTATTTCAATCAGCTAAATAATGATTTTCATCATTATGCCGAAGGTGGTGGGGAGGAAGATGGAGATAAAAAGGAGAAAGATGAAGAACAAACGAAGGAACGTAATACCCTAAACCTGAAACCACAAGTGTTCGACAGAAAAGTCATCAACAAAGTCTATGGGAGCGATATCAAAATGGTGACCCAACAGTCGGGCCACTAGGTGAACCAAGCGGCAAGTATGATTACTTGGTGGAATATTCAGTACCTAAAATATATTATGAGCCTATAATGGTCACTGGATGGGAATATTCATCACCACTATCACCAACTCCACCACAGCCAAAGCCAGTACCCAAAACTCCACCTCCCATAACTATCCAGACTAAACCTAGTCCCTCATTAATAAGTCCACAGCCTGAAATAGCCTATCCAATAGCCTACCTGAAATAGCCTATCCAAGCATTGAAAGCCAACTTACTGACCTTGATTACCCAATGTTAAGAAATATGGCTGAGAAAGCAGATAAGGCATATGCTTCTGTCTCTTCAAACTTCACACCTAATCCACCCAGAGAGGCTATGATGGGGCCTCCGATGTATACACCTGTTGATAATCCTAAATTTGATCCCATAGCATCAACTGATGAGTATCGCACGAGGGGCTCTGATTTTAAAAAGTCTTACAGACAGAATATGTGGAATTTGCCATCAGCAAGTACCACGAAGGGAGTTATCCTGGTATTACCAGATGATTTCTCCCTATATGATGATGTAATTTCTCGATGGGAGTCAATCACACTGAGCCTGGTAAATGAAAAGCAATTCGCAGATAACAAGTCTAAAGTCAAGTTTATTGAGAATCTTCTTGGAGAAACTGAGAAGAAAATCTGGATCCAAAGGAGAATGGCTTATGAGCAGGAGTATGAAGCGCTTATCCAGCTTGCTGATGATCCTCAGAACGTTATTTCACAAATCCAAAAAATTATCCTGTTAGAGGATCCATATCAAGGTACCACTGAAGAGCAAAATCGAGCATACCTAGATCTTGAGAGATTGACATACAAAGAGATCAAAGAATTGTTTGAATATATGAATGATTACAAAGTTCTTGCTGCAAAGTCTGGGCGAATGTATATTGACAGCGAATTATCCCAAAAATTTTTTAAAAAGCTGCCTCCTGTTATTGGGGAGGAGATTGAGAAGACATTTCAAAAGAAACATCCAGGTAATACTGTGGGGGTAATGCCTCGAATAAGGTTTACCTACCTATACATATCTGATTTATGCAAGAAGGCTGTCATACAGAAGGGGATAAAAGATCTTTCAATTTGTAAAAAGATACCTGTAACAGGATATTACAACAATCACAAGAGGTACGGCCTGAGAAAATCAAGAAATTACAAAGGTAAGCCCCATGATTCTCATGTTCGAGTTATTAAAAACAAGAACAAGCCAAAAACTGCAAAATGCAGATGTTATATATGTGGAGAAGAAAGGGCATTTTGCAAGGGAATGTAAAATAAAAAATGAAAATATGGCCAGAGCAGTCATCCCCAGTAATTTAGAGTTGTCAGATGACTATGATATTTTATCTGTTGATATGAATGAAGAATCATCTGATGCTATATGTTCAATATCTGAGGGAAAAAGAGGAATTAATACCCTAATACATATCAAATCAGCCCTGGAGAACTGTCCGTTGGAAGAGATTGGATACATGTTAAAGAAGGAAGAAGATTTCGAGTGGAGGTACAAAATTCAACTACCCGATTCACAGGAGATTTGTCATCACGATTGGGAACATAACAAGGCAATTGAAGGTAGCTTCAATCGATGAGAATACATTGCTGCATATGTAAAATGACGGTTTGTCCAATATGTGCAAAATTTTATTTGGACATAACTATAAAAAAGGAACTGGTCCTGATGAAATTCCAATCAAAAGATGAGCTAACCCATGAATTAATTAAGTATGCTGATCACTTTACCGAGGAGAACAAGCGGTTGAAGGCAAAGATTCAACAAGAACTTGAAGAAAAACTTATGGGAGACCTAAGTACTCTGGCAAAGCATGATAAAGGAAAAAGTCTGGTCATAGATGATGATGAAGATCTCACACCATACCTAGAGGAGGAAGCTGCAACAAAAGTCTTGTGTCAAGCCGCAAAGATACAAAAAAACAGGCCTCCCAGAAAGGTATTTAATCATCTGTATAATGTTAACATAACATTCGAAATACAGGGCGTTGATCGTTTTACGTTAAAGGCTATTATTGACACTGGTGCAACTACATGCTGTGCCAATGTTAATAATATTCCTAAAGATGCACAAGAAATGCTCAACTATCAAGTTCGATTCAGTGAAGTAAATTCTATCACTGAAGCTGGGCAAAAGATAAAAGATGGCAAAATGTTCATTGGTAAACATAGTTTTAGAATACCATTAATTTTCTGTATGGAGATAAAAGTTGTAGATGGTATTCAAATGCTCGTTGGATGCAACTTTAAACGAAGTTTACATGGTGGCATGAGGATAGAAGGCAACACGGTTATTCTACAAGGAAATTACACATGTCAATACAACATTGGATGTGGAGGTAGAAGCCAAGCAATCCTAAATTGAAGAATTGAATATGGATTACAATTTCTATGTTGACCTACAACCACCACAGCCATGTAAGTCAATAACAGAAAACAATTTTACAAGAACATTTCAAACTTTGTTTCACAGGTTGAAGAACAATGGATATATCAGTGACAATCCTTTACTGCATTTGTCCAAAAACAATGTGGTGTGCAAGATAGATGTTATAAATCCTGATATAACCATCCAAGATCAACCCTTGAAGCATGTCACACCAGCCATGCAGGCGTAATTTGAAGATCATCCAAGATCAATCCTCAACTTGAAGGTAATCCGCCCTAGCAAAAGCAGGTATAGAACAATGACTATTATTGTTCATTCAAGTGTGACGATTGACCCAAAAACAAAGAAGGAGATACGAGGAAAAGAAATGATGGTTTTCAACTATAGATCGCTGAATGACAATACGCACAAGGATCAATATTCACTTCCTAGGATCAACACCCTGATCAAAAGCATTGGTAGTAGTAATATCTATTCCAAATTTAATTTTAAAAGTGGTTTTCACCAAGTAGCAATGCATCCGGATTCAATCGAATGGACTGCATTCTCTGTACCAACAGGCCTATATGAATGGTTGCTAATGCCGTTTGACTTGAAAAATGCACCGTCAATTTTCCAACGAAAGATGGACAACTGTTTTAAATATTGTTCAGATTTCTTAGCGGTGTATATTGATGATATAATCATATTCAGCAACAATGAAGATGATCATAAAAGACACTTGGAAAAATTTTTGGGAATTGTGGAAAGCGAAGGCTTGGTCTTATCCCCGACTAAAATGAAAATTTCTATAAAAGAAATTGAATTCGTTGGCGCTGTGATTAATCAAAGAAAAATTAAATTACAGCAACATATCATTAGGAAAATT
>NW_018164692.1:83996-98735 GCF_001263595.1 Phalaenopsis equestris
GCAGGAATGGACCTTAGGAGACGCAATCGAGGCAAGGAGATTCGCATATCTCCAGAGCGAGAACTGCAATGGGATCTTCGAGAACAATTCTCCAACATTGGAATCAATGAACAACGAGGACATAACAAATTCAACCGAAAAGAATTTGATCAGGAGCGAATGGAATGGAGTTCGAAGACAACATGCGTAAATATGGAAAGGAGCAGCCCAATGAGCCAAGATGGAACAATTCGTAGTTACTATGGGAAAATATTGATTTCCCATAAAATATCAGAACCAGCAATGAACTACGAAGAATGGCAGGACGAATTGAACGAAAGCAAATCCAAGAAAGCAAATCCAAAAGGTCATTAATGAATTGGGAGTACTTAGGTGCATCTACAATACAAAAGCATAATACTGTAAATCATTATCTAGCAGAGATAATGCCTACAGTGACCTCCGACCGTATGTCGACAGCAATCCAGCAATCTATGAGAACTGACAAACATTATACATGTCATACAACATACTACGAATAAAGGACTTAACAATAAGGTCTGAATCAGACATGTGTGGAGAGTAGTGGGCCCATACTGTTATGTGGACCCCGCCATTATCATGTAAATTATTCACAGCCCATGGTTTTATCAAAACCATGGGCAGGTTTTATGGTTTGTGGTATTGTACTGTACCACTAAATTATTAGTGAGAATCTTTTAGCTTTTGAGCCCATGGTTTTCGTAAAATCATGGCTGATTTGTGGTATTTCCCTGGCTATAAATATGCATCTATTCTGCATGTAAATTATTCACTTGCCTCTTTAAGGGTCTTCACCCACATAATTTTCAAAATTAAATCACAGATGATAATTACCTTACTCTTAGGGATAATTGAGACATCAATATTCATTGAGCATTAGGGTATTTTATAAGATGAATTATTAAGCAACATAACAAGTTTAAAACTCGGGATTTTCCACCAGGCAAAGAGAGAGTAGCACGGACCTGCTTCTTTCTCTAAATCTGTTGGATACCTCGGAGATTAAACTTATTAATATGTTTTGCTTAGCAACATCATCATTAAATAAACTCTTAAGGATCCACCAAGATATGACCTAGGGTTAGATAGGTCGTCAAGATTATTTTACTTCCCTGTCTCATATAAACTGCCTTAACATACCTTTTGAGTTTCAGGTGGTGGAAGGAGAAGACTCGCCAGGTACGCTTTTACAGTTTTTAGCATTGTCTTTATTGTACTTTCATACTGTACTTTTATACCTGCAAATTTGCATGCTAAACAACGATACCACCCTGCATGAAAATTAAAACTATCAGGATAGCCACAAAACTAAAACCAAAATCAAAACTAAAATTAAAATCAACCAAGATAAAATTTACCGCCACAACATTCAAAATATAAAACAACTCAATTTAATCACAAACATCACACAAAACTATAACTCCAACTAAATTAAGACATTTCTATCTGATGATCGGGAATTCCTCGAAGGAGGTAACTTACGGTTGCTAACAAGGTATCCCACGGTGAATTTGAGTTGTTTAGCAGCTCCACCGTTTCACTCCGTTTTAGCTCCGTTTCGCCCCATTTCAGTTGCGTAGTGTTCCTAACAGCCCTACAAAATAAGCATGAAAACAACATTCCTTTAAAGTGTAATCTCATTTAAAAATATGCAAAAAGTGTAAAAGAGATTAAGCATCGAAAGGCTTATCGAATTGTGACAGGGCAAAATTTCAATTTTTGCTCGTTTTTGCTCCAAATTACACCATTTTTGCATCTTTTTGCTCCAATGACTATAATTCATCATACCTGCAACAAAACATCAAAAATACCCTTCTTTAAAGTGCAATATCATAAAAAACAGTGTAAAATAAGTATGAAAATCTCAACATATTTTCTTTTGGTCAATCAATAATTAATCAATTTAATACTCTTATTTTGAATTTTAAATAAAACTCAAATCATGATTTATGACCACCTAAAACTTAACCTTTCAAAACTAATACAACCTAGGTCTTAAGGGCTTAGTAGTGACTTAGTCTAAATCAAATTTCATTTAAATGAGAATTAGAAAAGTAAATATCAATTAAAACTAAGACATCTTTTAAATATTACAAGTCCAATTAGGACCAAAATTTGGTTAAGTGTTCCAATAACACTAACTTGCCTCTTTAAGGGTCTTCACCCACATAATTTTCAAAATTAAATTACGAATGATAATTACCTTACTCTTAGGGTAATTGATACATCAATGCTTACCGAGCATTAGGGTATTTTATAAGATGAATTATTAAACAACATAACAAGTTTAAAACTCGGGATTTTCCACCAGGTAGAGAGAGAGTAGCACGGACCTGCTCCTTTCTCTAGATCTGTTGGATACCTCGAAGATTTATTAAACTTAATATGTTTTGCTTAGCAACATCATCATTAAATAAACTCTTAAGGACCCACCAAGATATGACCTAGGGTTAGATAGGTCGTCAAGATTATTTTACTTCCCTGTCTCATATAAACTGCCTTAACATACCTTTTGAGTTTCAGGTGGTGGAAGGAGAAGACTCGCCAGGTACGCTTTTACAGTTTTTAGAGTTTTTATACCTGCAAATTTGCATGCTAAACAACGATACCACCCTGCATGAAAATTAAAACTATCAGGATAGCCACAAAACTAAAATCAAAATCAAAACTAAAATTAAAATCAACCAAGATAAAATTTACCGCCATTCAAAATATAAAACAACTCAAAATTTAATCATAAACATCACACAAAACTATAACTCCAACTAAATTAAGACATCTCTATCTGATGATCGGGAATTCCTCGAAGAAGGTAACTTACGGTTGCTAACAAGGTTTCCCACAGTCTAAATGAAATTTTGGAACTCGTTAAATTGAGTTTAGTAAGTTCATTTGGACTAAGTGAATCTAATAGAAAATAGTGGTGCTGGAACGAGGAAACCATAGGATCATAACCGGTGTCACTCTAATCAACTTTAACATGCCCCCATTAAAATTTAAAGAACTTCAACCATAGGGCCACCTAATTTGACATCATAACTTGACACACTAGAAGCTCGTCGCGGCAAGGAGCTTGGAGTATTATTTAGTATGGTGAGCAGCACGATCATTTTCAACAGCAAAACATGTATTCCCCAGCTAAACCAATCTTTCTTCCTTACATATAAACAACAAAGTCATAGGACTTCGAGGTTGTTTGCTTATGCAACGTAAATCCTCATTTTATTTTTAGGCCTTTGTACAGCCCTGCTATATAATATAAGTCATAACTCGTCACGACCTAATCCTCACATCTTCTATGTAATTTGTGTGATCGTTTCACACGAATGTAAGCTAGTACTAATAAAATTGGCAGGATGAAACACCTAAATATTTCTCCTCAAAACTGAAGTCAAACATTAGTATAGCTTGGGAAGTCACTGGGGTTCTTCTCTGGAGCTGTGACAACCCCCTAGTTCTTTCTTCTTTTGAACTCTACAAAATGTTCCAAATTCGAACTAATTCTCTTTCACACCTCTACATCCGAACTCATTGAAAAGTCATACCCTTTGAAACTCTTTGAAGATAATATTTTTTGATTTTTATCGAGAGTCTTCTTAGGTGATTTTGATCATTTAAGATGTAATTAACTATAAGAGCTTGCCCTTATAGGAAGCATGGGACTCAGCTGACTCAGCTTAATATAAACCCTATTTAATTATTCATATTAAATAAGGAAACTTGTCGGCAAATACAAATATTTCGTAGATCAAACGGATGTCATATATTCCTTAGTTTATTTGATTGAGTTTCATCCTCAAGTCTTGTGTTTATCCTTCGGGATAGATACAGGATTGGAGGTATAGCGCTCTTTCATTTAAATTATGAAAAATATGAGGTTAGTTTGATTTCATATTTTTCTAAAACTAAATATATATGTAAATTAAAACGTCCTTCCGAAGCAGGCGACGGGATTTTAATTCTGATGACCGACAACTTCTTACGGGCAACTCCTCCAACCCAAAAATAGCGCCGACAAATCCCTATGTGCATTTCAATCATAAATCTAGAGTGCTTTCTTGTCAGCCACTTGACTTATGCCGATGATGCAATTCTGTTCACAAAGGCTACTAAGCCTGCCACTTCAAGAGTTTTTCAAAGCACTTCAGGTCTTATGTTCGATAAAGACAAATGTCACCTATACTTGGGAAAGTATGTTACTACTCACTTCACTAGTTGGATCACTTCATATATTGGTTACAATTTAGCTTCGATGTTGATTAAATACTTGGGTGTTAACTTGCTTAGAAATTGAAGGAAACAAATTTTGTTAGGTGCAGTGGTGGATAAAATTAACGCCAAAAATTAAAGTCAAAATTGTTGATTGGAGAAACGTTTTTTTGTCTAATGGTGGTCGTTTGACCCTCCTGAAAAGTGTGTTTCATAACATACCACTATATGCTTTGCAAGTACTCAATCTTAAAAAGTGTACACAAAAACTTTTGGAACACACTTTCAACAAATTGCTTTGGGCTGGAGGAGGGAATAAAAAATTATGGTCCCCTTGGACTAAGGTTTGCAAACCTACCTTTAATGGTGGTTTGGGTTTTAAAAATCTTGAGCACATGGCTAAAATCAATATGTGTAAGTTATGGTTCAAATTTCGCAATGGTGAGTCTCTTTGGGCCAAATCCCTCTATCATAAATATCGCATCAATCTTTGAAAGACAAATTTACTTGTTACACACGATTTTGCTTAATGAAAGACAATATGACTTGCCTAAAATCAATATGACTTGCTTATTATCAATCATATCATAAAATCAATATGACTTGCCTAATGAAAGACAAATTTACTTGTTTTTGCTTCGCTTAGATTACTCCTCTAAGGTTTATCTTCAATTGCCTGCAGTTTGTCTGCAATTGCAAGTAATAATTGTATAGTAGTATTATTCTGCTTCATTATTGAGCTTAAAGCAGATACACTACTTTGTCTAGCGTCTGCGAGATTAAGAAAACCCAAAGCAGGAGGTTTTAGGGAATCTATTGCCTGCAAAGCTTCCTTGTAATCACTATTGTTAGACGAAATCCTCAAATCGTTCATCAACTATTAGAAGAGATTATATGGGATGGAAATGTTTTAGGCTTGCCTTTCAGGAATCTTTATATCCGCTTATGAAAAAAAAGGTGTTTAAATCTGTTAATTAAAAGTTAGTATTTTTAAATTCATAAATCCAAGCGATAAGTTCCTATGCAACCCTGGTAATTCCTGTTCTCCGCTACAATTGGACAGTGCGCCTACTATTCTCGACGATCTCGCCGTCCCACTCACGGTTAGTAACTGAAGTACCAAGACACAGCGTCTTACCAGAAAGGAGTTATAAATCTTAAAACACAAACTTAATAATAGAACAGAAATAAAACAACTTATCAAAAATTGGATATTCAAGAACCTTACTAAGCTCACCTAAAACATACAAGGATTAGCCTAACATAGCTCCGATACCAAGGGAGAGCCGGCCCTTAGATCGTTGGTATGGGGGTCACAGAGAACTTTTGCCAAAAATTTAAAGCAAAACGAGATATATTATTAAATAATGAACGAAAATCTTACAAAGGACTCGAGATGATTTCTTGTGTGTTTGCTCCTTCCAATACAACATTATTTATAGGAAAAACACAACAGACTCAGTCAGTGGTGGCTGAGCATAAAGAGATAATTGGTACAACCACTAAGCACAATAATGATAAAGCAAACCCCAATCCACTGAAAATAGGTTCGCGTGACACATAAAGATAAAAATTCTCATGCCAGAAGGACAGATTCCCTGGAAAAAGTAAGCACTAGCATATGATGGCCCACCATCTGCTTCCTAAATTATACTGCATTATTCATGTTTTCTGTGATACGTCTACGAATACACTGTTCATCAGTTATTCCATATGATGGCAGTATGGAAGCATGTCTCCCCATACATTATCCTTTGTGGTCATAGTTCTACAGTATCTCGTCTTATTCTCCAGTATGGCTTGAAGAATATGAAATTCATTCATAATCTTCATCACCTGGTCTTCCTCCATTCTTTTGGCAGCTCCTCTGAGTCAGTCGTGTGCCTCTCTTGAGATTGGATGGTTAAGTGTTTCCCAAAGTACTTCCCAAAGTATTGATCCAAGAGCTTTGAACAATTCTCTTAAGAATATGAAATTTCTTTCCTCTTCTATCGCCGGCGTCCTCTATGTTAAATCTGTAAAAATAAGTTTAACTAATTCTTTCTCTTGTTCTGATCCTGCACATAAAATAAAAATTATCCTAACATAGCTCTGATACCAAGGGAGAGTCGGCCCTTAGCGATTTGTTAAACCAGAGAACTTTTGCCAAAAATTTAAAACAAAACGAGATATATTATTAAATAATGAACGAAAATCTTACAAAGGACTCGAGATGATTTCTTGTGTGTTTGCTCCTTCCAATACAACATTATTTATAGGAAAAACACAACAGACTCAGTCAGTGGTGGCTGAGCATAAAGAGATAATTGGTACAACCACTAAGCACAATAATGATAAAGCAAACCCCAATCCACTGAAAATAGGTTCGCGTGACACATAAAGATAAAAATTCTCATGCCAGAAGGACAGATTCCCTGGAAAAAGTAAGCACTAGCATATGATGGCCCACCATCTGCTTCCTAAATTATACTGCATTATTCATGTTTTCTGTGATACGTCTACGAATACACTGTTCATCAGTTATTCCATATGATGGCAGTATGGAAGCATGTCTCCCCATACATTATCCTTTGTGGTCATAGTTCTACAGTATCTCGTCTTATTCTCCAGTATGGCTTGAAGAATATGAAATTCATTCATAATCTTCATCACCTGGTCTTCCTCCATTCTTTTGGCAGCTCCTCTGAGTCAGTCGTGTGCCTCTCTTGAGATTGGATGGTTAAGTGTTTCCCAAAGTACTTCCCAAAGTATTGATCCAAGAGCTTTGAACAATTCTCTTAAGAATATGAAATTTCTTTCCTCTTCTATCGCCGGCGTCCTCTATGTTAAATCTGTAAAAATAAGTTTAACTAATTCTTTCTCTTGTTCTGATCCTGCACATAAAATAAAAATTATCCTAACATAGCTCTGATACCAAGGGAGAGTCGGCCCTTAGCGATTTGTTAAACCAGAGAACTTTTGCCAAAAATTTAAAACAAAACGAGATATATTATTAAATAATGAACGAAAATCTTACAAAGGACTCGAGACTTAGAACTGAAGGAGTAGGCTTCAAGATGATTTCTTGTGTATCTGTTCCTTCCAATACAACATTATTTATAGGAAAAAACACAACAGGCTCAGTTAGTGGTGGCTGAGCATAAAGACATAGTAGGTACAACCACTAAGTGCAATAATTGATAAAGTGAACCCCACTCCACCGAAAGTATGTTCGCGTGTGACACATAAAGATAAAAATTCTCATGCCAGAAGGACAGATTCCCTGGCAAAAAGTAAGCACTAAATGTAATGGTAGCCCGCCATTTGCTTCCTAAATTATACTGCATTATTCATGCATTTCTGTGATACGTCTACGAATACACTAATGAGATTGTTCATCTGTTATTCCATACGATGGCAGTATGGAAACATGTCTCCCCATGCATTATCCTTTGTGGTCATAGTTCCACAGTATCTCGTCTTATTCTCCAGTTAGCCTTGAAAGGTTATCGGCGAGAACGTTATTTTTCCTGTCGATGTGTTCAAAGTTGACTGTGATCCTCAGACCATTAATAAAATTCGTAAAAGCAAGCCACCTAACGCGATTTTTTGGGTCATTTTATGATAAAAGGATATTATTGCTTGGCAAAGGAAAGAAGTTTCAGCAAATCTAGATAATCTTTTTATCGTCAAGGAAGATTTTTGAGGATCAAAAACACTGATGAGAATAAGACGAGATATTGTAAAACTATGACAATGAATACACGAGAAAGAGAAGTTTCAGCAATTCTCTGAGGATCAAAAACTAGAGAATAAGACGTCTTTCCAGTGGATCTTTTTAAGAGAATAAGACGTCTTTCCATGAATTAAACACCTTTGGATTAAACTTCTCCTTCACGTGGATCTTTCAGATGACTACGACGTCTTATTTGTTGATCTTAATGAAGAGCAGTCTGACGCAATATGCAGCATTTCCAAAGGAGAAGGGGTTAACAGCCTTGCTCATGTCAAACAAGCATTAGAGAACTTACCAATTGAAGAATACAATCTCATGATAAAGGAAGATTTGTTCGTCGCATGCTTCCATACTGTCATCGTATGGAAGAACAGATGAACAGTCTCATCAGTGTATTCGTAGTCGTATCACAGAAAAACATGAATAATGCAGTATAATTTAGGAAGCAGATGGGCTACCATCACATGCTAGTGCTTACTTTTGCCAGTTATGAGGTCTTTCTACTTCTGTTGATTTGGGACTCTTCCAGTTGATTTGGACTGTCATTGGTTCCTCTGCATATTGGGATATTTAGATGTTGATCCAGCTTTTTATAGAATATTTTATGAAGTTCTCCTGCCTATTTTGGATCTCGTCTGCCCTATTATTGTTGCTTTGGCCTTTAGTAACCATGTTGATGCTTTGTCTCTCTCACTATTACGCTGACTCACTAGTTACTTATTGGTTTTGGCTTACCACCTTTCTGTTTGGGTATACTTGTAATTGTTGGGTATACTTTTTGGTGCTTGGTATACTTTGTCGGTCATTTTTTTTTAGAAATTAATTTAATTTATCTTTCTTTGAAGTAAAGAAAATATGATTTTGATTTTAAAAATAGCATTTTAATTTTGAAAAAAAAAGAGATCGGCTAGATATCATTCATTTAAGAGTTTAAAAAGTTGAGCACAATACTACAAATAATACACTGCCTGAAAGGCAAGCGCACACTACTTGTTAGTAGACTTAACCATTTAAACTAAGAAATTTATGACATTCATTTGGTTTGCGAAAACTTTATGTGTCGACAATTCTCCTATCTAATATAAAGATTACATCAGATTTATTTTTTCTCAGTTTCTAAATCCCTATAAGGGCAAACCCGTATAATTAATTACATCTTAAATTATCAAAGTCACTTAATAAAACTCTCGATTAAGATAAGAGGTTTCGTCTTCAAGAATTAAAATTAAATTTTCACGATCAAATAAAATTCAAGTAGGAGTGGCTCAAAATAAGAACAACTGTTTTTGCAGTCAAATGAGTGAAAAGTAGGGGACGTCATAGATCTTGAGGTGAACCTTAATAACTTTTCAAACTACCCTATGATTTGACTTTATATCTTTGAAAGAGAAAATAACTGCAATCTATTAGAATTTGTGACTTATATTTACACGACATATGCAAAATAACCCATGAAAAACAGAGGAATTGTCATACCGAACGATGACCTCAGAACCTAAAAAGAGCTTAGGACTTATATTCGCACGATATACAATCATACAAAAGTCTAAAAGATAGCGTGAGGATTTATATCGTGCTAGACGAATAACCTCGAAGTCTAAAAGGGTTTAAGTTGTTTAAAACCATGGAAAGATTCCGTTGAATATCATCCTTCGCTTCATGTTGTAGTCTCGACCATTATCCGAAGATTCCATTGTTGTCTCGACCATTATTCGACGAACAACCTCGAAGTCTCAAAGGGTTTAAGTCGTTTAAAACAATGGAAAGATTTTGTTGAAGATCATCCTTCGCTTCATGTTGTAGTTTTGACCATATATGAAGATTGTTGACAGCTCGATCGTGTCATCGTTATGTCCCGAGAAAAGAGTAGAGGAGAGAACTATGCTTAGAACAGTCTATTCTGAGTCCTTGTTGTTATGTAGTGTGATGTTGTGCAAACTTTTTTTAATTGGTGTTTGTCGTTGACGAAGAAAAGAATGAAGGATTTTATTTTATAATGAGCGACACCGATTAAAATTTTACGGTTTCATCTTCCCGGCATCACTGTTAATTTTGGATTTACTTAATCTAAACAAGCTGTTAGACTCATTTAGACCGGAGAATTCTCATTAGCAACAGTAGGTTAACTCATCCGAGAGATTCTCGTAAATCCAAAAAAAGGTGAATTATTACGTTATTATCAATTTATTAAAGTTTTAAAACATTATTTGTAATAAAAAAAATTGTTGAAATTTTGAAAATGTGTTGAAATTTAAAAAAAAATGTATGTTGACCATGTGTTAGGTTCCAATCCTAGACATGTTTTACATTTGTTATCCTAGAGTGTTATAATAATATGCTAGAAGCATAAGAAAGAATAGCAAAATAATAATATTGCATGTATAACATAGCATATGTAGTGTGCAGCAAATAAAAAGAGAATAATTTTGCATGTATAAGGAAATATGAACAGAAAAGTGCAGTAAAAATGAAAAGGTCAATGCATACCTGCTGAATATGTGTTATAAAGTTTCAATCCTAGACATATGTTCTACATTTGCTATCCTAGAGTGTTATAATAATATGCTAGAAGCATAAGAAAGAATAGCAAAATAATAATATTGCATGTATGATATAGCATATGTAGTGAATTGCAACAAATAAAAAGAGAATAATTTTGCATGTATAAATAAATATGAACAGAAAAATGCAGTAAAAATGAAAAGGTCAATGCATACCTGCCGACTCTAACGAAGGTTAAAAAAGAATTACAATTAGGTAGCACAAGTGCATATAAAAAGATTAAGCCAATAGTTGCAATTTAAATATAAAAAAAAGACTTTAAACATGCATGACTTCATAAAAAGTAAAGTGATAACACTTATGTAAGAATTTAGATTGGGGATGAACTCAGCTTTAAACTTTTCATTCGTTATAATCCCACAAGCAACCGAGGCATCGAAGTTTCTATACCAATATTAAATAACAACTGCCAGCAAAACACTCTAAGATTGGGCAACTTCGAATCCCTATCAACTGATTGACAAGTGAACATGTAACAAATAAGCCTCTTCAATCATGTCATGTATCTGTAGTGTAGTATTTCTGTAGCATTATAATTTCTAAATTTTCGACAACCAATGTTATAAAGCTATAGTTCCACAAGTCATTCAAAGCTGGGGTTGAAGCTACCAACAACCTAAAGAAGTGAGAAGGTCAAATAATAATCAAATATCAGTTATCAAAGAGTTTCAGCTATATAAGCATGAATATTGTGTTGTGCATCATTGCCCTTTAACCCCAAACTAAGCATGAATATTGTGTTGTGCATCATTGCCCTTTAACCCCAAACTAAGCATGAATATTGTGTTGTGCATCATTGCCCTTTAACCCAAAACCGTCCAACTTATAGCCCGCTTGATGATCCATATAAATATCCAACTGTAGGAAGAGAAGAATAAGAGTAGTGTTCAATTTATAATTTATACTGGCCTCGATACTTGTCATAGGATTCATTCCTAAGCATGCAAATATATGTAGAAGTAGAGAAGCATGTATATAAATATTTTCAAAATTTGTATGTAATCTAAAGGTATGTAAATTTGAATTGCTCTCTTTGATTTATGCCTGGCAGAAATCAACGGAATAAGTAACTAATTTTTCCACAAGAGGATTTGCATACATGCTACTCATTTCCTATGTGTTTTATATATACATATATATAACACCTATACTTTAGATTCACTTTATTTAACACCATCAATGCATTTCTATATGAGTTGCCTGGGAAGCCCCGCCCAAGCAATCCTCAATAGTTTCAATGCAAAGAAGAATTCCATCTTTACTTTAAGATCAATTGACGAACCACCGCCGAAGCAATCCTCAATAGTTTCAATGCAAAGAAGAATTCCATCTTTACTTTAAGATCAATTGACGAACCACCGCCGAAGCAATCCTCAATAGTTTCAATGCAAAGAAGAATTCCATCTTTACTTTAAGATCAATTGATGAACCACTAGCTTCACTTATTGAAGGAAAAGAAACGAGAACTAAAAAAGAAATAATAATGGGGGTTTTACATACACCATGCCAGAAGAACTCATGTCAAATCGAAAATGCCACCATTCATATATAATGTATTATATGAGCACACTATGAAGATCTCAATCCATGCATTTTCTACAGCTGGAAGTTAACTTCAACATACTTAAAAAGATTAAAATCAAATCAGCTCACTAATAAGTTCAATTCATATATTCCATACAACCGAGAGTTAACTTCAGCCTGATTATAAAGATGATAATTAAAACAGCCTGCTACACCGAGTTCAACTTTGTGTATCTCATTTGGCCAAAGCCCATTTCAGCAAATTACAAGGGACCTTAAATGTCATGCCAGAAGAACCGATGAACCGATTAACCATAAAGGCTCTTAAATGTCATGCCACAAGAACCGATGAACCATAAAAGCTTCGAGCACTATGCCTCTACATGCGTACTATTCAATCCACATGTATTTAGATATGTAATGCTTAAGCTTTACTTTTACATCTATAACACCTAAAAGCTCATGTCAAATCGAAAATGCCACCATTCATATATCATGTATTATTTGAGCACACTATGAAGATCTCAATCCATGCATTTTCTACAGCTGGAAGTTAACTTCAACATACTTAAAAAGATTAAAATCAAATCAGCTCACTAATAAGTTCAATTCATATATTCCATACAACCGAGAGTTAACTTCAGCCTGATTATAAAGATGATAATTAAAACAGCCTGCTACACCGAGTTCAACTTTGTGTATCTCATTTGGCCAAAGCCCATTTCAGCAAATTACAAGGGACCTTAAATGTCATGCCAGAAGAACCGATGAACCGATTAACCATAAAGGCTCCTAAATGTCATGCCACAAGAACCGATGAACCATAAAAGCTTCGAGCACTATGCCTCTACATGCGTACTATTCAATCCACATGTATTTAGATATGTAATGCTTAAGCTTTACTTTTACATCTATAACACCTAAAAGCTCATGTCAAATCGAAAATGCCACCATTCATATATCATGTATTATTTGAGCACACTATGAAGATCTCAATCCATGCATTTTCTACAGCTGGAAGTTAACTTCAACATACTTAAAAAGATTAAAATCAATTAAAAAAAAATGAGGAACCTCTTATGTGATGTTACAGCCTGCTACACCGCCTGATTATAAAGATGATAATTAAAAGAGCCTGCTACACCGAGTTCAACTTTGTGTATCTCATTTGGCCAAAGCCCATTTCAGCAAATTACAAGGGACCTTAAATGTCATGCCAGAAGAACCGATGAACCGATTAACCATAAAGGCTCCTAAATGTCATGCCACAAGAACCGATGAACCATAAAAGCTTCGAGCACTATGCCTCTACATGCGTACTATTCAATCCACATGTATTTAGATATGTAATGCTTAAGCTTTACTTTTACATCTATAACACCTAAAAGCTCATGTCAAATCGAAAATGCCACCATTCATATATAATGTATTATATGAGCACACTATGAAGATCTCAATCCATGCATTTTCTACAGCTGGAAGTTAACTTCAACATACTTAAAAAGATTAAAATCAAATCAGCTCACTAATAAGTTCAATTCATATATTCCATACAACCGAGAGTTAACTTCAGCCTGATTATAAAGATGATGATTAAAACAGCCTGCTACACCGAGTTCAACTTTGTGTATCTCATTTGGCCAAAGCCCATTTCAGCAAATTACAAGGGACCTTAAATGTCATGCCAGAAGAACCGATGAACCGATTAACCATAAAGGCTCTTAAATGTCATGCCACAAGAACCGATGAACCATAAAGGCTCCGAGAACTATCCCACTTTGCACCTATAACTTTCATAAGAATCATATGGATATGGCTTCCCTGTTTCAAATTCAAGTATTAAGCATGTAGACAAAAGCATCCTAGATACGCATATTATTCAGCTCTTATGTATTGACATACCCCACACTAAAGCTTTCATATTCCCATGTATAGCACTTCGATGTTTTAAACCTTACGCATGAAAAGGTATGTTTCATATTTTCAAGATAAAAAAAAGGAGGTACCTCTTATGTGATGTTACAGATTTGGGTTGTATAAACAAAAAAAGTAAAGTTTAAGTGTTGGACATGTAGAAGCATAGGAATTATGCGGTATGCATGTAAATATTTCATTCCTTGTTTACTTTTGAAGGCAAAGCATAAAGTTGAAAGGGAATACAAGGCAAATGAAAGATGCCACGCATATACAGGAGCTTTCCCACACATGTACACACTTGGGAATGCTCAAAATAACAAAGAGCATATCCGTTTTATGCCGTCTACAAGCATAAATTCAATAATGAGAATGTTAGAGATGAAAATTTCATTTCAATACTATGCAATATTAAGCATGTAGACAAAAGCATCCTAGATACGCATATTATTCAGCTCTTATGTATTGACATACCCCACACTAAAGCTTTCATATTCCCATGTATAGCACTTCGATGTTTTAAACCTTACGCATGAAAAGGTATGTTTCATATTTTCAAGTTAAAAAAAAATGAGGAACCTCTTATGTGATGTTACAGCCTGCTACACCGCCTGATTATAAAGATGATAATTAAAAGAGCCTGCTACACCGAGTTCAACTTTGTGTATCTCATTTGGCCAAAGCCCATTTCAGCAAATTACAAGGGCCCTTAAATGTCATGCCAGAAGAACCGATGAACCGATTAACCATAAAGGCTCCTAAATGTCATGCCACAAGAACCGATGAACCATAAA
>NW_018164692.1:99194-101665 GCF_001263595.1 Phalaenopsis equestris
TTGTTGTTGTTGTTGTTGTTGTTGTTTCCATGAAATGTATTTCACCATATGGACAACATATGTACCAATAATGATTATGAAATTTTCCTTGCAGTAAAGAAAATGAGAAATCTCTAATATTATCCTTTTCAAGTGATGATATTTAATTAGATAAGACCAATGAGAGCCTCGCCCTTACCTCAATAAGTACAGGATTCATATCTTACAATACGTGTGCAAAGGCAATTAGGAATAGCACCGAGAAGGAGAAATTTAACATAGTAACCAAGAAGGTGAAGATTTAATAGTGGAAAGTAGGTTTGTGAGGATTTAGCGACGAAACAAAGTGACAAAAAGCAACGGAACTGATCGTGAAGCTGACTTACCATGAAGATTATTGATGCTAACGGTTTGTGAAAAGAGAAAAATCATGTTTTATGTTTTCCTACATCAAATACAACTTCACCAAAAATAAAAGCTTTTGCATTTATAACACCCAAGTCTCTCACAGCATATCAAAAGACTATCAAAATGGCTTCTCGTGAATGAGTGAAATAACGCATATATAAAACAAATTCAAACTCAAGGTGTTAGATATGTAAACACATAAATATTGAATGAAATTCTCCACTGATTTGGGCTCAAATCCCGGGTTAAATCAATTGGTCAATTATATATGTAGCAATTTGATAACGTTCCATGAATAACACCCTAAGTGCAGTTACAATAAACATGAGGTAATGCAAAATGGAGTGAAGGGAGAATTAAAACGGAACAGCACATAAATGGATACCATATCTAACTCAAGGTGTTAGATATGTAAACACATAAATATTGAATGAAATTCTCCACTGATTTGGGCTCAAATCCCGGGTTAAATCAATTGATCAATTCTATATGTAGCAATTTGATAACGTTCCATGAATAACACCTAAGTGCAGTTACAATAAACATGAGGTAATGCAAAATGGAGTGGAGAGAATTAAAACGGAACAGCACATAAATGGATACCATATTCATCATAATTTCTTTTTCTCGAATGACATTCGTTAACCTTGGTATCATTCATACAAATCATAGATATAGAAAAGCCATTTAAAAAAAAATCCTTTTTGGTAATAAACAAACGGCTTTAAACACTTCACATGAACCATCAATATCAAAGGAAGCCAGAAAACCCCATAGAAATGTACCAAACAGCATTACCAAGCTTTCCCCACTATATATTGCAAATTTAGTATGGTCACAGTGCTTTCCATACTACTTAATGCAGATAACATCCTTTAGTATATGCAATATTTTGCTGCTTATTGAGTTAGTTTCATGAAGGATGCTTAAACAAGCATGTGCGAACCTGCACAAGGACAATATAAGAGCTGAAATAACAGTAACTTGCTCTCCAGGTGCTTTCTTCATTTGCACAGATCAAACCCAATAAAATAAGAAGTAAAATAAGAAGGCTAAATGGATCGCTAAATGGATCCATCAGACCCACAAACATAGCTCTAAAACCCCTCAGAAAATAAAGCGATTACTAGAAAAAAAACAAAACACTGTAAAGTAGTGTTTTTCTTTTTTTTAAATCATTAGGGAAAGCAAAAATGCAACTTTAGAAACTATCAAAATATATGCATATATATATATATATATAGAATCCACATGATTTGCAAGGGAGATGAAAAGTAAAACAAAATATTTAACTTAGCAACTTAATAATCAGATGAAAAGCAAAAAAACATGATAATGACTGCCTTTACCATATTGTAAATAAAAGTCATCCGGCCTGGAAGGAACATCTCATTTGCTTTGTTTATGGTTTGTGGCTTTACAATCCACTGGTATACTGACTGTATCACGACAGTTATTCAGGAACCCAAAACAGATTGTAAAGGAAATTAAAGTTAGCTTAAAAGGAATGTCCACCTTAGCAGTTGCTGTACGAAAAGTAACTGGCTGATCATCTTTAGATACTCTGTTAAATAGGATGAACTATCAGAAACATATTAAAAAGAATAATATCTCAAGTTAATGGTGCGTCTCGCAGCCAAAAGATTCATACCACACCCACGAGGAAAATAAATCCAGGGATATAGAGTTATTTCAATAGGGATCATAAGCTATTAAATTAGAATCTTCAAGCAATTCCATTAACCAATGTGGAAGAGAAAACTCATGGAAAAGTAATCTGAATGCTTAGATGTCCAACTGAGAATCTCACAAATATGGGGGATTTATGTGAAAAAAATAATCCGCCAGATAATCTTTCCATGGATACAAAATCAAATGACATTTTTACAAGGATGAGTTTAAATACAAATACCTGAAGTTTTCATGAAATGCATTTTTATCTAAGCAGGCCCATTGTGGGTTACCACAGAAACTGTGAGGTTTGTAAAGAAAAGTTCAACAAATACATAACTGCAGCGAAGCATGAAAGAGTTCTGCACATTAAGGAAAAATGATTCAAGCCTAGCCTTGTTTACACACGACGC
>NW_018164692.1:102272-104484 GCF_001263595.1 Phalaenopsis equestris
ACCCATTGAACCCTCCGCTCTTCACAATGAGCCACGTGGACCACCTCTTGTTTATATATATGCATCTTCTCCACTTCCTTCAGTATATAGAACTCACTGAAGTAAGAGAGTCAGAGATGGGAGAAGTGAGTGAGATCGATGAACAAATTATATTTCAAATTAATTTCGTTTACATTTATATTTAATTTGTTTGATTTATTACTGACTTCATGATGATTTGATTGAGAAGGTGGAGTCGCCTCAAGTCGTCGTTCTCAGGGCCAATATACATTGTGAAGGCTGTGGTAGGAAGATAAAGGCACATATTAAAAATCTTGAAGGTATTTAATTAGTTGGTAAAATGACAATAAGCACCAAAATATAAAAAAATTTATGACCATTTGGAATGAGTTTTGATCATTTTATTTTATTTATGTTATATTTGAAATAAATTAAAAATATTTTATATTTTATAATATATTAATTTGTTTTCATTTCAAATCTATTTTATATGTTTTGAAAATTTAAAAAAAAGAATAAAAAATATGCTGAAAATATTATTGAAAACTAAAGAAGTAATCATAAACAAGTGAAATCATGCTGTCTTGGCAACGGATATATATATATATATATATATATATATATAAAACTTGATTAGACCCCTTGCAATTTGTCATTGTCTTTTCTGAGCAAGTTTTCGTGCGTTCTTCAAATATACTAAGAAGGCACACGATACACCGATTTTTTTTTTGCTTATGATTTGCATCGTGGATGTACGTGCATGCAAACACATGTAACATTTCTTTCTGTTAAACCTTCCAATTTCTGGAAGAGATAAAGTGAACTATCTCAATCTATATAGGCATTTGTTTTCTCTGAATCATAATTCACCAATCAATTTACACTTCTTTCGCAAAATTATCCAAAACCTTATCTTTTCCCTATTTTTTTTTCTTCTCCTTTTCGACATGAATGTCATCAACATCTTCACCTGCATAGTTTTCTTCCTATCCCCTCTTCTACCAACCAAACTATTCATAAGCAACAAAATGAATCTCCCTCCAAGTAATCCTAATCCCCTTCCCAGCATCGGCGACCTCTAACTCCTCAAGAAGCCCCTTCACCAATCCCTAATCTATCTCTCCACCAAGCACAACCCTATTCTCCTCCTCCACATTAGAGTCAACCCCTTCCTCGTTGTATCCTTCACTGAAGGGTGCTTCACCACCAACAACGTTGGCCTTGCTGACCGCCCTTGGTTTCCTTCCATTTCTGTGGCTACTTACAACCACAAAAGCCATTCATTCCCCACCTATGAACCCGACTGGAGAAAGATGCATCAAATTGTCACCATCAAAGAGCTCTCAAGCCATCGCCTCCCCTTCTTTGCTTGATATTCATGCTAATGAGGTTCGGGCCCTCACCTGACACCTTTTTCATAACTCGAGGAAGGTGGAGCTTAGGTCAAGCTTGTTCGGCCGGGTAATGAACATCTTAACGAGGACTATAGTAAGTTTTGAGTTTGAATTTGAAAATTTCTGAGTTTTCAATTGTGTCGAATTTTTAGGGAAAATTTATTCTGGGATAATGATGAGAAGGATAATGAGGTTTATAAGTTCAAGGAGGCGATAGAGAAAAATCATATCGCTTTCTGGTACCAACAATATCGGAGATTTTATCAGGGATTATATGGAGGATTGCATGTCGAGGAGCGAAGAAGAGAATGACTAGATATCCCAAGTACAAGGATGAGATTAGGAAAAGAGAAGAAGAGGACAAAGATGGAGACTTGAAGGAGAAGACAAAGATTGATAAATCCATGATTGATGCTCTGCTCGCTTTGTAGGAGAAACATCTAAAGCAATATACTGATGTTTTCATTAAAGCGCTAGTTTTGGTGAGTTTTACATATGATCTTTTCACCCTTTTTTTTGAAATTTATTCAAGTGTTGAAATATAAATAACAATTTATAGTAACATTGGTAATTTTTTTTATTATGTTTACATATAATTCCTTTAATCCGATTCCATGCGATCCAATAAATCCCAATTAAAACAGACATACCATACAATTCTTATATATTTTTCTAACATTTTAATTTTCATATTTACTTGTATACTATACAAATATTTTATATAACATAAAAAAAATATCACTACTATTCATCTTCTTAAATGAAATATACTTTTTCATGAATCTATTTATGACATCAAATTAATATATATATATATA
>NW_018164692.1:104584-120483 GCF_001263595.1 Phalaenopsis equestris
ATATATATATATATATAAGTTTAGATGTTAGATATACAAGTGATTAAGAATTGTGTGGTGTGCATGTCAATCCCGGCCACTTAAATGAAATGATTATGCGATTAGATGAAATTCAAACGAAATAACAAAACACCTTTAAAATTAATTCATCATATTTGTACGAAGAATCCAACGAAATAGTAGATTTATACAAATTGAAGTAGCTTCTATTTTCTGGAGTCTTTTTATCTTTTATATATTTGGTGCTGTTAGGCTTCATTTTCTCACACCGACTTTGATATATATATATATATATATATATATAAATATACATATTTGCAAATGTACCAATACTGTCACAAAAAGAATAAAGATATTTTGTATTCATTTAAAAGACCTTTTAATTCATCATTACTTAAATATTGACACAATCTTATATAATTTATCTCTATCTTGAATAGAAACTTCTTCAAATACAATTGAATGGCCGGTGTCTCTTTTATTAAACAATCCTTAAACATTAGAGAGAAGGGACAGATATAGATGAACAAGTTGGACATAACCACCTCCTTGATGAATATGATATCACCAAACTTCCATAGATTCATTATATCATCACAAAACACTTCGATTATACCCTATTGCGCCTCTCCTTCTACTTCAGGTAGCAAGAGGTGGATTTTAAAGTTGGATGCTACGATGTGGGCCGAGGTACATTACTTCTAGTTAATATTTACGAAATTCATAGAGACCTCGTAATAATTTTTTTTTCGAAAGGTTTCAAAACTTAGGAGTAGAAGAGGGAAGGTTAATGACATTTGGCATAGGGAGAAGAAGGTATCCAGGAGAGGGGCTCGCATTGAAAGAGATAGGTTTGGCGTTGGGAAATTTGATTCAATGCTTAGAGTGAAAGGGTGTAGGACATGAAATTGTGGGCATGACTTAACGATCAGGCCTTAGCATGCCAAGAGCAAATAGTCTTGAAGTTGTATGCAAATCACATCAATACATAATTAGTGTGCTATCAAAAATGCAAAGTTTTTGTCAACTTTATAACTATAATTAAAATAAATGCTAATTTCAATAAATTATTTTGTGAACGCAATATAATGTGTAACTCTAGTTTATAAGACAAAAGAATAATGTAAACCGATGAAGCATGTCTTGTTGTATTTTAAATAATGTTGTTGTTATGATTCAAGTGGACAATGATTTAAGTGATTGTTTTTTATATCAAGTATATTGTGATTATTTGATTAATTTACTACATACAAGTAATAACAAGCTATGATACGAGTCTCGGTCATCCCTCATGCACTTATAATTTGGGCATCACACCCCACACTCGGGGGGAATTAAACTATAGACAAAATGAGACTTACAACTAACAAACAGATGTCCGACCAACTGATCTGAGTGCGTGGCGCATATATATATATATATATACATACATAAATGTATAATAATAATCGAAGCAGTAACAAGGGTTCGTTTCCATCATAATAGTTCTGTAATTCGGAGAGGCTCTCCTTCAAACAATAGGAGATATAAGAAAGATGTAAGCATAAGAAGAGAAGAAGAAAAAGGAGAGAAGTCAGAGGAACAACTTAGGACACTTGCATTGATGCATATGGAGGCATAAAGATCGACGACACTTGCAAGCTTGTTCTTCGCCATGCTAGAGAGTGTGCAGGAGGAAGGCGACCCTAGCGAGGCCGTCGAACTTGCTGCTTGGACGATCCCACACAAGAGGGGGCGAAAAGGGAAGAAGAGTAGCTTGTGGGTAAGAAGTCTCGTGAGAGACTCGATTGTGTTGAATGTTAGATGTAGTCCAAGTATTAAGCATCAAGTGGCTCTAGTGGGAAAAAGAACAGAGGAGCAGCTCTCCATGGGATAAATTGAGCCAAACCAAAGGAGCAGAAGAAAAGGTGTGGCATAGGACCGAACAGAGGAAGGGTTTTTATAATTTAAGTTAAAAAAAATTGCTTTTATAAGAATTGGGTTAATAATGTTATGATTGGAGTCAAACTAGCATTGTGGTAGTGCAAGACGGGGTTGTGTCAATCCTAACCAAACGAATGAGGGAAAAGAAGTAGAAGAACTTTCATTTTGAATGACAGGAGTAAATAAAGATAAGAGTTTATGGTTTTATTTCTAAATTAAATAAACTATTTTAATTAAAAGTGTTTTTTAAGATTAAAATTTTATGAATTTATATTAGTCATTTTAATTTTAATTTGGCAAACAATTGATTTATAGGTTAGGGGATATCGAGTTTGTTGATTGTTATTTTGAAAGAGGTGATAGAAGTTGACTGCAAAAAAAATCATTTGGGTTTCAGGTGAGTATTTGTACTTTTAAATTATAGCTGATACGTCACCAACAAATTTTCATCATCCGATACGAATCTCGAAGCATAACACAAATTTCAAGATGATATTTTAAACAATAAACATTTAAATCTTGATAAAAAGTCATCTAGAGCTCTGATTTCAACAAATGTATTGTCAAACTAACCTGCTCGATGAGACGGACCTAATGATATGAAAATTAATCCAATCCGAGTCAAATCAAGCTCAGATCAAGTCATTGAACCATCGTTAGAAGATTTCTGGACATATTTGGAAGGTCAAACAGATGTCGACACTGGCAAGTTTATACTCAAATCGAGCGGCTCGACGAGACAAATCCAACGAGACCAAGATCACTTAATTCTGACATCGTTAAGGCACTGAAATATCCATTAAACGTGGCATGATTAAAGGAAACTCTTTGGACCGTCCGATCAAAATGATTAATATTAATGCATTAATTGCATCCAGAACACTATAAATAGACTCTTACCCCTCACATGAGGGGAAACTGAAATTGAGAAAGAGAGCATGAGGCCTTGAGGAGAAGCTACAACTCAACATCACCGTCGACCGCCGTCGACCCTCACCGACCTTCGTCGACGTCCGCCAACCTTCGTCGACGTCCGCCAACCATCATCCACCATCACAAACCACCATTGATCACTTCCAACCAGATGTCGTCAATCGACGTTGTAATCTGAAAATATAGTTGCCCTTTCCCGTCTATGGGACAAGGGATTTCTGTAATCATCAATTAATAGTGGATTTCCACAACTGGGCCAGACCCCGTGGTTTTTCCCTTACGAGTTTTTCACGTAAAAACTTATGAAGTCATCACCGTTTTTTCTCTTTCATCTATGCTTGTGCTGAACTTTCGTACAATGCTAAGACAATAATTCGTTACTCAACCGCTGCGAATTTTCTAGCACGCATCAATAGTTGTATTTGATTTCTTCTAAATTTAAAACACTATTAATTTCTTAGATAGATTTTATACTGCAAGACTAAAATTTAAATGATTAATTTGTTCTTTTCATTTGATCATATTGAATTATATATCACTAATATTTGTATTGCCCATCAAATGTATAATTCAAAATATTATATTAAGTACTGAGAGTTATGAAAAAAAAGAATGAGATCTACTATTTTGATTCTGAGCATGTGCATGTTTGACAATGATAAAGTTCACCTCTTTATTGTACTACCAAGTGAATGCTGAAGTTTTCGTGCATGCAAATTAAAAATATTATTGATATTAATGTGAAAAATCATATGAAAAAAAATAAACTATCTACTCTTTTATATTGATTTAAATAATCCCTAACTAGCATGTATATTGTTTTCTTTTTATTATTTTATTGTAGTTTCAAAATATAAGTATTCACTAGCTTTATTTAGTTTACTATTGTTTTAAACTATTTAAATTTTTTGAATAAAAGATGCATAATATAAAGAAAATATTTATAGAAGATGAGGACAACTGGAATGAGTTAGAGGCTGGTTGAAATGAAAAAATGATTAAAATATTATATTTAAATTTTAGGTGGTTAAAATGTCATATTTATATTTTAGGTGGTAAAAATGTTAAATTAGATCTTTTGGATGATTAGAATGTAAAATTCCATATTTTTAAATGTATATACATAGACAAACATGTATAGATAAACATGCATATATATACATACATAGACAAATACATACATACATACAGACATACATACATACATATACATACATACATACATATACATACATACAGACATATACATACATACATACAGATATATATATATATATATATATACATATATATATATATATATATATACACACACATTAAGGCTATCTCTTTGGCATATATACTTTCTAAGAAATTTAACATAATTTACAAATTAAAACTTAAAAATTAAATAAATAAAAAAAAATTATGGTTGATCACTATTGTAAACTTATTTGATTTGAATCTTAAATTGAATTTGCATGATTTAGAATTTTTATAAGATATTGTGATTGATTTTCTCAGGCTTGATCATTTGATTATAATTCATATCGTAGAGTTTAAATTGCATGCTATAAAATTTTTTAAGCTAGCATGAAAAATTACATACCATGCTTTTCAGTATTGGTTGCAAAATAACATTTGAAACTCCAAGTGTGCCAAACATTTTGTGATCAAGTGTGAGGAAAATTGAATGTCAATAAAATATAAATATAACCTGTTGCGAATATGAAAATAGGTCCACTATTTTTTGAAAAGCCTTGGCATCTACGAAAGTTAATTAGATAGTTTTTTTAATTAATTTCTTTTATATATTTCTTCCGTGTTAATTTCGTGTTGCCTTTGAAAAAATATTATATCAGGACTCCGCACGTAGAGTTACGTGCGGAGTTACGTGCGGAGTCCAATGAAATCACGCCACGTGAAGGTGACAGAAAATTAAAAAAAAATTGACTCATTAATACTGAGGAATATTTCTCCCGTGTTATTCTGTATTATTTATGTGTTATCGTATGTTATTTAGGTGTTATTGTGTTCTGAAAATATTTCTGGTGTTATAACAACACAATAACACATGAATAACACTAAATAATACACAATAACACATGAATAACACGGGAGGAATATTACTTTGTATTACCGAACATATTTTATTTTTTCTGTCACTGTCACGTAATGTGATTTCATTCGACTCCGCACCTAACTCTACAGTTGCAATATTTTATGTTTCCTCCTTTTAATTTGCCCAATCCCGCCTCCCGCTTCTTTGCCAAAATTCGGTACTGCCATAAATTTAAAGCAGCAGAAGAGAAATTAAAAGGAGGCGGTGGTCACCGGAAGAATATATAGCATATTTGTCTCGCTCTCTAATTGCACACGATGAGATGGAGAAGATTGATTTTTGATCTTGGGGTGAAGGTTGCTGCTCCACTTTGTCTGCTTCCTCGGTTTTGGCTTACGGCTACAGGTTCCGCTTAGCAGAACGTAGCGAGGCATTGGCGGGCAGCAAGAAACGACGAAGCATTGCAGGCGACGAAGCTTCGCGAGTGGGTGTGATCTCCTACAGTCGAACTCCTCAAATTGCATCTTCTCGGTGTGGATCTCGGATGTCGAGAGAGAGGAGAAGAGAGAGAGACAGAGAGGGAGTGAGTTGTTTTTTGAAATCGTTGAGACGTGTAATCCTCAAAATAATAAATCAACAGTAACTCTGTGGGCGTAGTCAATTTGTCAAATCACGTAAATCTGTGTCTCTATGTGATTCTGTGATTTTTTTCTCATTCTATTTTCCGCTTAACCGTTCTATTTATTTCACAACATAACCATTATGTTTAATCATAAATTATTTGTGACGGGTATTTTAGTAATGAATTTTGAGAAATTTGGTTCACTAAAAAATTGGCCGTTGTGATTGGTCTTGAGAAAATGCTATTTCTTCTGTTGTGTAGATTATGAATTATATGATTATGACTTCTATTGCATCGTAACATGAACTTTTTAGTCATTAAAGAGTAGTTCATACAATCACTTTTTTGATTTGATCAATTAGAGTGATTTTACTACACTTATCAATCATCATTATTTGATTAAAAACAAAACTTTCCTTCATAAATGTTTTTGAAAGTGGTGAAACCTTGCCCATGGATAAAATAAAATATCCATTTAAAATGCATAGGAGCTTTTGAATTTACTATTTAATGATTACTTTTCATTTTCTATGTAGTCAAGGCTATAGAGTTTGCAATATTATACAATCAATAATCGAATTTTACTCGATCAATCTTTGAACATGACTCAAATAAATTTCAAACTTCAATCGAATAATGATTGGATCATCTCTAAACTATGATTACACTATCTTTGAATCTTGATTGAACCTTTTCTGATCATATTCGAGTAATAATCAAACCATGTACGAACTTATTCCACATACTTTGATGTTAAAAAGCATCCTATGAATATAAGAACTTATTATTTATTTAGGATAAATTAATCTAGATTAACTTTTGTGCAAAGTTTTTCAAGAAAATAATGATAAGCAAATTTGCTCAAATGTACTTAAGTTTCTTCAAAAATTAAATATGTAAACATTATATAATAAGGGCTATAAAAATACGTGGTCAAGCTTAGTTCAGTCTTATTAAAATTATGTGAATGAGAATGGGGATGTTTGCCGAACATAGTTGCTCACTTATGGTTGTATACACACACACACACATATATATATATATATATATAGGCAAAAAAAGGTGATTCTATTCAAGTAAAAATCAGTTAAAAATTCTAAGGTAAGGGACATTTAAAATGTCCCCACCCAAAAGAAAAGCAAGAGAAGAAAAGGGGGTTTTTGACACCATAGTGGAGTTTGAGGCATTCCCAAACTTGGCCAACCAGTTTGCAGGACAGTTACCAACCTTATAGATGAAAGAGAATTGGATGCAGGAGGGGCTCCTCAGAGCCTTGATTTTCCTGAGCCAATAAGCAATGTGCCATGGGTAAGAATCTTCCACAGTGAGAGCTATCAACAGTGAGGCTGAGTCAATTTCCACCAGTAGAGCTCCCTAGCTTTTAAGGGTAGCTAATTTAATAGCCCAAAAGACAGCAGCCACCTCAGCTTCAAAGACATCCTGAACTGAAATGGAAGAGTAGAAAAAAGGAGACATCTACCAACATGGTCCCTAAAAACACCCCCTAAGCCAGCACCTTGATTAGAAAAGTTGTCATCTATGTTTGCTTTAATATAAGGGTGGGTTGGTCTCTTCCACAACACCTGTATAACCTCAAATTTGGGGGAGCCACCTTGCCAAGCTACAGTACAGATGTTAGGAAAGTTCTTCAGGGAGATTAATTTAAAAATGAATGACTTGCACTTGGTAACAACTTGAAGGACAGAAAGGAGGTGATTATCAAATTTTACCTTGGTCCAACTAGACTAGCAGGTAGAGAGTTGATTCTACTCCAATAACAGTGTATCAATGGATAAATATTTGATGAATTCATTCCAAACAGTTTGAGAGTAGGAGCACTGAAAGAATAAGTGGGCAGTATATATATATGTATATACATATATATATACTGCCCACTTATTCTTTCAGTGCTCCTACCACCCAAAGAAAAGATCGTAAGATAGAAGCCAAAGAGATAGAGATAGAGACAGAGAGAGAGAGAGAGAGAGGGAGAGAAGTGCACATTAATAAATAAAAATATGAATGCTTGATCAACCCCTTCTCATTAACTAATCCTTCTATGGTGCATATGTAGTTACATATTTGCTCCAATTTTAATGGGGGCAATACAAGATATTTTTGGTGTTTTACATGTTTACGTCTTTGGCTCAATAACCTTATGCTTCAGTCGACTGAAATCAGTTGATCTTGTCTTGGTAAGACCAGTTTGTCCAACTATAATGAATCAACAATACTAGTCGACTTTTGATGCTCTTTAGGTTGGTTGGATCAGCTTGACTTTGCCAATCATATAATTTAGTCTAATTTTTTACTATTGATCTTTAGATGAGAAACTCTTGTTCACAGAGTAATGCTAGACTATCAGACAAAGAGTGAATCATTGTAATTTCATAAGTAGCTTACTCTAAGAATCATTTGAGATGCTCCAATGATTATATTATGGCCCTTGATGAGGAATCACATGGGCATTGATCCCGATGTTTTAGATAGATGTAAAATGTGATGTATGTGATTATATGTTTAATTTCCTTAATAATGATTCTCACTTTGCAACAAAGCCAAAAACTTGATCATAAGAAAAATTTAGGTAAAATTTTCACTATGAAGCAAATAAGAATACAGTTATAATATTTAAATATGGGATACTACGCAAGTGTACATATCATTATCAAGTAAGATATGACTTTTTGATTAAGTCCTGAATATTGAAACTACAGAGATAACTAACAATATGCAACTTACAAAATAAAAGAAATTAGATAACAAAATTTTACTCAGCAAAGTGTTCTTACTTAAACTATAAATGCTTTAATAGGAATGAAAATTCAATTCTTTTTGTAATTTTTTATAATTGAAAATAAAGTCTGCAACTAATTAACTTAACAAAATACTTGCAAGATGAAGGCAATATAAATAAAATATTTTTTTCCTTATTATGAATCAGTAACAAGTATAAGAATTCTATTATGAAAGTATTTTAATTATGTTGTGTCAAATAGGAGCAATAATATTTTTTACTCTTACTAGAGATGCTTTAAAGAGCATTGACTAATATATAGTTTGAATAGTTTTGAAGAAGGGATACGTAGAGAAGATACTAGCTCTCACTCTATAGTTCTCTCTTCTCCCTCCACCTTGGGGCTCCCTCCACCTTGGGGCTAACATGCTAACATCTCGTATCAGAACCTAAAACAATAAATCAAATTGGGGGCTTTAGCCTATTACTCTAAAGATCTATAATTCTACACCTAGTTTATTTTCCTATTTATTTGCATTCAACCCCATGAACTACATTCTGATCCATGAAATCAATTGGATCCATGAAATCCATCCATGAAATTAACTATGATTCTTATCATTAGTTGACTGAGACAATACCATCTTGAAAAGTACATGTTCTCACAATAAGCATTAACATCTTAATTGACCAAATCAAGAAGTAAATGAAGTACAAAGTTTAAAATTATCACAACTTCTTCCAACATTAAAGTTTAATACGTCACACAACTTTCTTTCAATACTTAATCATTTATCATTTTAAGAAAAAAAGATAAAGAAAACTACTCAGAATTCATGGAAAAAACACAACCACATTTGAGTTTAAAAGTAGATTTGAGTTTAAAAGTAGAAATTTAAGTTGAAAGTAGAAATCATGCAATACAAACATAAAGTCTAAATGAAAACCAAATGTAGTCATAAAGATAAACACTTATCTCAAATCCTCTCTACCAAATGTATTGAAGTTCTTTTGAATTCTCTTCCTTCACTCATAATACAAACTAAAATTCAAAATAAAAAAAAGGTGGTTGGCGGGGGCGGCGGTTACTTTAAATGGATGGATGATAATTGGTTGACCTCCTCCTTTGATGATCCAAGTCTTCTTTAATAAAAATCCAAGGGGTGTCTTGGTGTCTCTTAAAAATGTGCCTCCATTCAATAAATCTTCTAGAAGTTGCTCCTTTCAAAAACTAATTGAATGAATTTTTGTGTCCATAAACTATTTCCCAAGTTTTTACCAAGGGTTGCTTCAAAAAACTCTTCAAAAATTTGTCCAAATTCAATGAATCATCAAATAACTACTTTTGGTGCTTAAGTGCTGGGTACCTGGTGCTTAGGTGCAGCTCTCTCTGTTTATAGGTGCCTCAGTTTATTTTTGCTCTAAATTTGATCATTTTCACTTCTTTTATCATTTTTCATTCATTTGATTGTACCTGAAAGAAAAAACACACAAATACATTTCATTAAAGTGCAATATCTCAAAAATATGTATAAAAATGCATACAAAAAGACTATATATTTTAGGTGTATCAGGCATTTATGGGATTGTTGGCGATGATGAACTCTTCTTTAGAGTCGGGTTGTGGTAAGAGGCAGGTTGAAGCCTCTGCTTGGCTCAGCTTAGATGGCCTGCATCTAGTCGGCGTCAGGCCATAGTTCCAGGGGGGTGTACTTAGTTAAATAGGACCTTCGATATTCTTTTAATAGACCATTGGTGTCTTTCCTGTGGATTCTTTGGTCTTCCACATGTTGGATTTTCTTAGTTGTACTCCTTTGTCCATTTGTCTATTGGATCTCCAAAAAGTTTGTATATACGCATTCTTGATGTAAATATTTGAGTTCCCTGATTATCTTCTTTTTTTAAATCAGCAACAACTATAAGAATAAGAAAATTGAATGGATAGGTAGATTCATTTTTTATAATTAAAGTTTTTATAATTGCACTTCCTACATTTATGTGCTCATGGCTGTTATGTGTATGGGGTTATTGGTGCCTTTGTTATCCACATTTGTATTGTGTATTTGTGTCTGAGTTGGTCAATATTCAGAATATCTCAGTGGCGAGCACAAAGAAAATTTGGACGGTGTCCCTAGTGCAGAAATAATGAGGAGGGCATTTTAACTATCTATGCAGTGGTTCATCCTGAGGTGAAGAAAAATCTGGAATGAAGCAAAGAATAAGCTGGAAGGAGGGAAGAGGCCTAAGGGTAAAAAGGAACATGAAGATGACAAGAGGCCTAAGGGTGAGAAGAAGCTAGAGAGCAAAGTGAGGAAAAAGAAGCTAGCTTCTAAAAAGCAGAAGGCGGTTGATTTGACAGATGAATAAGGTAATTTGACTCACTCAAGGTTTTTAAAGGTTGAAGAGTTGGAGGGAATATGGAAGCAGGATAGGTAGCTCAATTATAGGACCCAACCTTCTGCTGTAGCCCGAGACTACCTTGTCGATTCTTAAGTGTGGGAAGTTGCTGGAGCCCCTTTACGTAGAGCACAAGAAGCTATTGTTGCTTTCTTGCATGCTGAGGGGCATAGGACTGTGAGTGCATCCCCACAGCCTATTGAGAGCAGTTTGCAACTTCATTGGTCTAATATGTATTGGTTATTCAGTATGAGGAGACACAACCTTTGTGGTTAGGGAAATTTTTTTCATGTTTGTTGACACTTATTTTTTTATGCAAAAGAGTTGATACTGATTGTGTACTCACCTTTGGGGGACAATGTTTAGGATTCCCACTTTGACAACATTTAATAGGACTCCAACACTGACCTGGAGCAAGGAGAACATGGTTAACTGCATAACCACCCATTTTAGTGCCTACTAAAGGATGACCAACAAACTTAAGATGCCTTCGGAGTTGTTGAACCGCCATTTAGACGAGAAAGAAGGCTCTTATACTTGGATTACTTAGATGCAAAAATAGGAGGACATAAAAGAGTTGATGGAGGAGCTAGCGCCTCTTTGTTCGAAGCTAGCAACCATTCAGAAGACTTGTTCAATGCTTTGGTTTCAGGCTAAAGGTGACCGCATATATAGTTTTAAATTTGGTGGTGAAGTTTTGTATAAGAATTTGTTTTGGCATGGACTTGTCTCAGCCAAAATGATAAATAAAACACTTGTAAAATATTTTCTAGAACAAAATTTTGGTTTATTATTTTTCAAAATAAAATTTAATTTTTATGTAATTATTTCCCTTTTGAATACTATATTGATGTGATGCACTTTTTTGAAATTGATGTATTACTTTCATGATAGATTTGTTTACTTTTGTGCCTTATATACAAGAGTGAGGGTTGGATTTTGGCACTATGTTTTTTAATTCCTCTTTCACTTCTTTCTCTCGGCTTTCTGCTTCTATGTCCCTATGTATATAGAAAGTGTGATAATATGTGTTTTATTTGAATATATTTTTATTTTAATGTTTTAAATTTAGAAGATATTTTTGATGTGTTTTGAAGGGTATATATTCATCAGAGCGGAAGAGCTAAGAAAAAAAAAAAACTAAGGCAAGAACTATCACCTAGATGCCAGAGCCAAGCACATAGGCATTGGAGCCAAGTGCCTAGGCAACCATGAAGCTCAAATTCATCCAAAAAATGGAAAAAGCAAGAAGCGGGTGCCATAATAGCAATGCCTAGGTGTTGCATTCTTATCACCTTGTCGCTCAAATGCCCTAGAATCGCAACCCAAGCAGTAGGGAAGTAGGTGTTGCAACTGTAGTTACCAGGCTCTGGTGACCAGTGCCTGGCACTGCATACTAGTGCCTAGCTACCTGTTCACATATTTTAATGGTTTGAGTGGTTTACAAGCTTTGGTTTGATATCAAAGCCTTAAATATTCTATGATCGAAGTGAGAGGGTACTCCTCGAATGTTCTGAAAGCAAGAGAACGAGGAGAAGAAGCCAAAGCAAAACTTTTTATATGCAAGCATAATGTGAGCAGAGATAGTGAGAATTATGAGTTTGTAGTTGTGTATTGTACTTTAATTTTTTTAGTTGAAGAAGATAAAGAGATAAGTTTCCAAAACGATGAGTATATTTTTTTGGTTTTATTCATTAAGCTCTTTTCTTTTGTATTTTCTTTCAATGAAAGCCAATGTTATTGTCCTTAAGCATGATCAAAGAGTAAAATAGTCTTTCACCTTTGAATTGGTGATGTAAGAATGTTAATTTTAGATTTTCTCATGCAATTTTAGTTGGATTTCATATTAGGTGGTGTTTTAGCATTTAAATCTTTATTTACATTCATCTAGGACAATTGGATTATTAAAACATGTTGTGAAATTTGAGATTTGAAAGAATTTTTAAGGAAACAACTAGGTTAAACGACATTAATTTAGGGTAATGAGAAGATGCCTCTAGATTAGTGCCATCTCTTAGGGAGAAATAGAATCCTGGGCTAATCACTTATAGGGAAATAAACATGTATGATTGTAAAACCTTCATAGATGCCCAAGAGGGTATAAGGAGTGTAAAACCTTCATAGATTAGTGTCATCATTAGGATTTGACTTGAAAACTGTAGTGTTGTGCAATTCTTATTATTTAATTTTTATTTCATGGCTTTTTTAAAAAAAATCCAAAAATATTGTGTGTAGTTTGCCTCTTGTTTTATTATTAATTCCATGCCCATGTTTTTATTGCATTTCAAATACTACGAAAATTTTGTGATTTGCTTAATTTTTTTATTTTTTTAACATGTTTATTTGCTTAATATTTTAGTTCTTAGTTGTTTCCTAGTTTCACTTGCGTATATCTTTAATTTAGGGGCACTTAGCTAGCTATCTTAAGTTGTGTATGCGTTGGATTGGAACATTGGAAATAGTACCCTATGAACTTGAAATAGAAAGAACTATAAAAAAAATCAAAAAATTAAAAAGAATAAAAAAGAAGTTAGAATAAATGATAAATATACCTCAGAATGAACACAACACACTAAGGGTCTGTTTGGGGCAGCTGCAGCTTATCCAGCTTCTGCTGATAAGCAGCTTATCCTGATAATCTGCTGATGACCAGCTGATCCGGATAAGCTGTCTGACTGTTTGGTTAACGCGTCTGGAAAACAGCTGATTGTGAAAAATTGACCCTTTTGCCCCTGGTCTGAATAAGCAGTTCAGCTGTTTGGTTTGTGCGTTTTGTAAACAACTTATTTGTAAATTTTTTGAGTTGAATGAATAATCTGTGTGCAGAATGTTATTTTCTCAAATGTGTAGAAATGAAATTGCAAAAAAAGTTTAATAATATTTATATAACTCAAAAAGGTTATGATTACATCAACAAAACATATTGATATAAAGGAAAGTTCAATACACATTTCTGGATCTCTAATATGGATTATAGAAAGACCCCAAAAAAAAGAAGAAATAACACGTTAAAATTACAAGGAAAAATATGACAATATTAAGTTTAACATGTAAAGCCACATCATGACGAATGTTGCCCGTTTCTGATACCTCAGATCCCCGAGCAAGCGTGTCTGAATGGGGTGCGGTATACACGGAAGAACTCGAACCATATGCGGTGGTCTCCTGTTGTGGTACTCTCGAACTCCTAGTACCTGTGTCCAATTGGGATATTGTAGAGACAGTTGTATTGTCCGTCCACCTAAAGAATTTACAGTCTTCAGGTCCTTGTCCCCAACGCGGGCACCTGTAAAATTGCCTCCCGTAGCTACGTGCCTGGCGTGACGTTAACAGCAACGACGGTAGTCCGCAATGACACATCACTTTCTCGACCTTCCCGTAGTGTCTGGAACTCATTCTTCTGCATTTTAAAAAATAGAATCGATCAGTCCAAAAAATAAGGAAATGTAAAAAGTAAACTTACCAAAGTGTAGATCCAGAGATTGCTGACAACAAATTTACGTGGCCGTCCAAACTGCCCACTCAAAAACAGCAGTTGCACCCGACTTCCAATCTGCTTAGGTACAATGGGTGGATCCAAAATGTGATTTGAAAGATTTGAATGGAGTAAATGTAAAAAATAAGGTTTGGATGCTATGTATAAATTTGGGAAAACTAAAGCCTGCATTCCAAGCATTTTATATGCTGCTAACCACATAGTCACTGCTTAAGATTATCTACAAATGAGCGCATACTCGGTTCATATTAATATTCTTCATAACAGAATCACATAAAAAATTGATAAATAACAAGTAGATATCAATCATTGCAACCATCATGGATCCAAATAAAGCATATGAAAAAACTTCAAATACTTTCTACATTGTTGTTCTAAATTCGACGAGAAGGGAACTGCGTTGCAGATTATTGCTTGTGAAATTTCATTGCAGATATTTACAGAAAATCCGTGTTGTTCAATTGATGAAACCGGGCTGCCCTACAGAAGGGTACATAATAGGATCAAAGCTAGCATTTAAGGACACTTCTTATGTATTTACATATAGAACACCTAAACATTCCTTCATACATTTATACCACTCAAATCTCTTACATAAGATAAAAATACCAACAGATATTCATGTCAATAATTCGCCATACAATTCCAGAATCAATAACTGTCACAAGTATGGGTGACGTTCAAGTCCACCCTTGCCTGCAACTTGGAATCATTATAATGGGGTTTAGATGACCTGCTCCCAATTTAACATCAACACTCAATATTCTCATCCAGGCTACAGCCAAACAATGCGCCTTACTATTAGGAAAGTGTGAGTTCAGTCTCATTCATATGGTTGGCATTAGTGTTTAAATAAATTAAACCCAAATAAGAAAATTATATTAGAAAACTTAAGAGATGCATCAAATTATTTCTTACCCTAAACAACATTCCAGCATAACCAAATTGAACAATGTGCCAACTGGAGAACAAATACAAATTGGTCATAACATAGTAGTGGTTGCCATCCAAGCTACATACATAGCTATGGGGCCATCCAACATATCTAAACTTTGACATAGGTATAAAACAAAATTGCCAAGAACCTCAACACACACTTGCACGCATGCCCCCCCATACTTTGTGCATTTACATACCACCCAGTTCTTATATGCTAACATATCTAACAACTAAACTTTGATTTCTACATTTATACCTTCCAAATCTTCATATCACATAAAAAGTGAAATACACCTTCATGCATGGGTAAGATGGCATGTATGAGAAAAAATAATCGTTGATAGACATTAGATATCTAAATACATCAGAATTCAGTTGTATGCAGGTAAATCTTCCATAAATTTGTTATCTCCAAATTCAGAAAAGCCCTAAATTTGATGTAAATAAATAAGAATTTAGTGGCATGAATCTAAATATTCCAAAATCAAATCTTAAATCAGCTGAGCCTGCAGGATGTCCCCATCAAGGCATCCAGATGAGTTGCAGGCCACCAATGCATCTGCACAAGCTATCATGGCAAAAGCCTGAATGAAAACGTTGGTATTTACAGAAAATTGAACCAAATCAATTTATGTGGGGAAACAAGAGAAGACTGATAAACTACAGCATTAAGCCAGCTTATAGAACAATTTTGTCTGCATTAATACAAAATTAGAAATAGGATAAATTCCACAGCATTAAGCCATTTTAGCCCACATGAACTGAGAGCAAAGACCATAGAATATTAGATCTCTCATCTAACCGTACCTGT
>NW_018164692.1:127413-196601 GCF_001263595.1 Phalaenopsis equestris
ATATATATATAAAACTTGATGACTTGTATTTCGAGCCAAAATGAGCCGAACACAAACGAACACATCTTAGTTCGTGTTCAGCTCGTTAACTTATCGAACAAAATTAACGAAATGAATACGAGCTTCTTAACGAGTCGAACACCAGCTGTTCGCAAACAACGAGCCGTTTTGACAGCCCTAATCAACACCATTGCCGTAGAAGCCAACCATTTCAAATTAAAACCTATAATTATTAATATGGTGCAAAATAAACAATTTGGAGGATTACACACGAAATATCCTAACCTCCACTTAGAGGGATTTCTTTAACTGTTTGTGTTACATTTTGCTATAATGATGACTCTAATGCAGTTTATAGGCTTAGGGTCTTTCTCTTTTTCACTTCGGAAAAATGCTAAGATGTGGATCAATTCTTTAGCACCTACACATAGAACAAAGTAGCACAGCAATTTCTAACAAAATATTTACCTCCATTTAAAACGGCAAAACTTCGGAATGATATCAACCCCTTTTACCCAACTAGATAGTGAATCAATTTATGAAGCCAGAGAAAGATTAAAGTAGCTACTTAGAAAATGTCCCCACGACGCCTTACCCGATTGGCTCATAATTCAACACTTTTATAATGGATTGACAGGATCTCTTAAGTCCATAATAGATGCAACCACCGAGTGATCTTTCATGTCTAAGCCATTTAAGGAGGCATATAGATATATATTGTTATGATTTTTTTTTATTTTTTATAATTATTTTCCAAAATAATTATAATTTTGATAGAAAATTAAACATTTTTGTGTTAGGGAGGTCCCTTAACTTTGGACAAATCGGATAACATCTCTAATATTAGAGAGAATAAATCCCAGAAAATTTCATATTTTTCTTATTTATATTTAATTTTTTTTATAATAAAAATACATTATGAGGTATTTAATTAATTTAAAATTAAATATAAGTTAATTATTTTATTTTATTTTATTTTATTTTATTTTTTAGTATTTTCTCCTTTTATTTAATAAGTTCAGAGGTATTTTTATTTTATTTTTATGATTTTTATTTGTTGAGTTATGAATTTTTAAAGTTTATAAAGATTGTTTTGATTTAATTAAACAAAAAAAATCCTCCATTATCTCCTTTAACATTCCTTAAACCAACACTTTTAAATGATTTTCGGTGGGGATGACAGAGCAGACGAGGATAGAAATCAGAAAGGGCAAGTGATCGGGCATGGTCACGCCCATGACTCGGCGTAATTATGCCGGAATCTCAGGTTGGGCTGGTTTCGGGAGTTCGCAATATGGGCATCCAGGATTCAGGCATGGTCATGCCCGGGGTTGGGTGTGGCCACGCCCAATCCAGGCGTGGTCACTCCGAGTCCCCCACAAGCGTGGGCCTCCGGAAAAATTTTTCGGAAGGGATTTCAAGCTGGGTGTAAACCTCAAAAGCTAGATATGAGTTGGAAAATTACACTCGGACTTTTGTAGAGGCCACAAATGCATGTCAAGGATCAAGAAGACACTTCTGCATGCATGTTGTATCAAAAATAGCTGCCAACATCCAGCTGGCTCACAAAAATGAGAGTTCTCTTTAGACTTGGAACATGTCTAGCTTTAGTAAGCATCCAAAATGTTCTATTTAGCAGCCTAATATCAATATCACCATTTTCTACAATGTTGCAGTCCTTGTTATCTTCTAGATAAACTTTCCCTAGATCACTCTGAGTGTAGTTTTTAAATACCTCTTTATCGGGGCATACATGAAAAGAGACACATGAATCTACTATCCAAGATTCAATGATGACTAAGTATAACATCAAGGAGTCTTCTTGAATTTCACTTTTTGTAATGAAATTCCTTTCATGTCCTCCACCACTAGCTTTCCATGGAGCATTGTAGTTCTTCTTAAAATGTTATTTCTTTCGGTAATTCATATATTCTGATTTGTCATTTTCTCTACTTGACTTAGACTTTACTCTCTTGGACTTGGATCTACCTTTGCCAGTATTATTTTAAAAAATCCTTCCTCGATTATTAGCATTCAACGTAGATCTAGAAGATTTTTTATTTTATGTTTTTCTATAAAATTCTTTGTTCAGTATCAAACACATGATGTCATTGAAGTTCAACTTCGTATTCCCTGAAGAATTACTCATCATCATGACCAAACCATCTCAGTAGTTCGATAATGAAAATGGTATAACTAGTGCTTTCACATCAACTTCGAACTTAATCCTTATAGAATACAACTAGCTTGTTACAATATTGAAATTATTCAGATATTCTACCACCGAACTGTCTTCTACCATCTTCATGTTGAATAACCATTTCATTAGAAAAAGCTTATTTGAAGCAGAAGATTTTTTGTGCATATTGGTCAGTGTCACCATGAGATCCATCATGGTTTTCTCATTTACAATGTTGAGTACAACATAAGTGGAAAGTGGCAACTGGATAAAAGCTAGAGTTGTCTGAACTAACACTTCTCATTTCTCTATAGCCATAGACTCGGGCTTCTTGGTGATTCATTGTATTAGCAAATAGAACTTTTTTTCAGATACAGTAAATGTTCCAGTTATATCCTCTAGAATGTGAATTTCATCTCATTGAACTTCTCCACTTTGAACCATGCATTCTTAGACATTGCTCCCACTCTATTTGAACACTACTCTTGCACTCACTTTTGTCAAAAATGAAACAAATAACCCCCTTTAACTTTATTAGGGCTTAGGTTCAATTTGAAAATAAACCACACTATGGAATAAGATCGAATAGATAAAAAAAGGACAAGATAAAGATACAAACTGACTCATAACAAAGACAAACCAGAAAAGCCCACAATGATTTAACATCGAAAAAACCTGAGAACTAGAAAAAAATAATGGAGCTACACCACTAAGAAATTTCAGTATGAACTGGAAATCTTTACAAAGATCTCACTCAGATTTCTTTTACTACAATCAAAGAAACTTATAGGACCTCATTCCAATTCTTCTCTCATGATCCGACAGGAGAAACACATGTTTAATTTTCCTGTTTGATAATGCTCACCTTCAACAGGAAAATGTCAAAGAAACGTGTGCACAGAAACTTCCTACACCGGAACTCGCATCCTTCACCACTCAAAACAAGCTTCATAAATCAAATTATCGTGGACCAACCTCATTGGGCACAGAAGTGCCCAAAATTGGGCGCTGGAGCACCCAAGGGCTGGTATATCTTGAATGTTCCCTCTCGCAAACCTCCAGCCAAGTCAAAGAAGAAGGTGTCAAAACGAGTATTAATGGAAGTAAGACAGGTAAAAGGGCAACGACTTTAGGTCAACCAACATCTTGATTCGGTAATAGTCAACTGAGTGTTGTAGTTGAATACCTTTGAACGAATGATGGAGTAGGGTTGGGCAGCCTTAATGCTTAGAAGGCTAAGCGAGAGGTAATGAGTGTCTCCTAGATCCATGAAGAAGAGAACATGAGTGGCTAGCCATGCAAAATCTACCCACTCTAAAGTTGTTGTGGTGACGAGCCAAAAGAAGCCTCCAGGTCTATGACTGAGAAGAAATTGAAGGTGCGTAAATGTTTACTCTTTGTTTGATTCCTTCAGTGTTTTCAAAGGATCTCCACTGGCGAATTAATCCTTATAAAGATAAAAACTATTATCATGCCAACTAAAGGAACTCTATTTGTAGCAAGTCCTTTGTGTGCATAATACTAAGAAGCTAAGAAGATTACTCGCCTAGAGAAATTAGCATGTGTGATAGAGAGGCTTTGACAACACATCAAATGAAACTTATACCACCCCTCAGTTGGTTGTTTCCTCCTTTTTCGATCTTTCTACTCGGGACAAAGCATACAACCGTTCTCTAGCTAATCTAAGCCCTCCAACCAATATGAGGTATGCTAAAAGGGAAGGCTCCTGTAGTTTATCTGAGTGACTCGCCTATCCCCCCCCCCCCCCCCCCCCCCCTTGTGGAAGGGCTCTCCATCTATGCAGGTTCCTATGAAAAACAAGAGGGTAAAGGTGACCTCCAACTTAGATGATCAGTAGGCCTTAATCTATCTGAAGATATATCAATACTCTGATTCCCATCCTGTGGCTCTGTCCTCTCAACTATCACTGACATTATAAGGTCTCATGCTTTTGAAATGTCCCTCATGAGCAAAGTCTCTTGAGTCTGTGTCAGGTAACCGGCATGTATCAATTGATGGCTTGGGAGGCTTTACATTTCCTAGCATCGGTCCTATTATAAGCAGAGGAAAAATTGTCTGTGGCCTAAGAGAGGGTAAGGGCAATGGAAAGACGGGCAACAGTAGCTGAAGAACGAGCATCATCAACAGAAGCTAGGACACTAAAGCTATGAGAGGAAAATAAAGCTTTGTGGGAGAACATGACTATAATGAACACATCTAATGAATTGTTTGTTGAACTCTCTTCCCATCCTCATTAAGTGAAACTTCTCGCTGCACAACTTAGAGAATTAGTGGCATTTGAGATTGACATAATGGTGAAAGTGAAGCTAGGAGGAGGGGGAAGAAAAAGTCAATAGTAAAGATGATGGAGGACCTTCAAACTTATGAACTATCTTCGACTTCATCTGTAACTTAAGAAAAATTCACTTTTTTCTTTTTGACCACTTGTAATGAAAATTATAAGAAATTTTTTGTAACTTATCAATCATAAAATAAAGTAAGGTTTTTGGTAGGTATTCACTTTCATTTTTTGCATTTTACTTTTATCATATATTTTATTTCTCTCATGATAGATATTTGGTTGTGAGGATTGATGGATTGACATTTTTGAAAATGTATTTGGTTAGTTTTGTTGAGTTATTGCATGATCCAAGTCTTACACTTCCAATGACTTGGTCGCTCAGTTTAGTCATCGCCTTGAATGGGCGCACCTTACAAAGAACATATTAAATGGATTTTATCCCTACATTCGTGGGAGGTAACTATAGAGACTTGTTGCTAGGGTGATTTTAATACTACCCTCTGCAAATATTATTGTTAATGAGTAGGGAATCACTGCTAAAGCTTGACTCGCTTTGTGCTAGGAGACATATGATTTTATGATACATGAACATTGTGGGTCGGTTTTTGTTCATTTTACCAATTGGACATTGAGTGACATCGTCAGCCATTTTTAGATAATGTTTATTGATGAGATGTTATTCTTCTTTATCGATTATTAAAAAAATTACCAATCAAATGTTTATTTGTCGTTTTTAGTCCTGATGCTCAAGTTGAATGGCCATTAGTGGGTCGATTCGAGTTCCCCTAGTGTCGATTGAATTTTGACGACCCCTTTCATGAACTTCCAAGTTCCCAAAGTGTAGTAGACCTGGGATTGTGAACATAATTAAAAAATTTTACTTGAACATTTTTATCAACTTTACAATATAATTTATGGAACAATAACACATTCTCATTGCCAAGCCAGTCGTTGGTTAAGATATTGTGCCAAACTCCCTCAATGGTAGGCTCTGTCAGTCGCTCAGTTTTCCGAGTTTCTTTATGAATCATTGAGGTGAGTTTGAGTTGAGTGGTGTAGATTGTGCATCGTATCCCGCCTTTCGATGGTGATTGCCTAGCCCAACTCTGAATGATACGGGGGAGGTTTGGTATTCTTCTACTGATATGTAACTTTTATCTAGCTCTAATAAGTGGACTAGTGTGTTTGATCACTGGATGCTCAAAGCATACCAGAAGGGTGCTTTCGTTAATCATTAAGCTAAGGTAGCATGAGCTACTTAGCATTACAGATCCTGTACTTCCAACATCTCATTATAGAATCATGTGATGATAGAGTGAAAGCTCTTATTTTGACCTTGTCGAATCTACAGAAGGGTCTCCACAATCTTTTGAGGTCTTTCAGTGCAGGAAAAAATGCGCCACAAACATTCACTTGAAATCAGCAAAGGATGTAATCACTCATAACGGTAAACCATTGAATCATCTGAGGATCTACTCTCTTAACGAAGTAAAGAAGAAACAACATTCCAGTGCATCAATGATCCTTAATAGCACAAAGTTGACTCAAATGAGACTATATGGTCAGCTGGATTGATCCTACCTTTGCAGGATTCCAGTGTCGGGTTCTTGAACCTCTCTGAGGACTCGACTTTGGAGATTTGTCGGGAAAATAAATTCTTAGGCTGTTGGGGTGTCGTAGTGCACCTGAACCGGTGTCGGTCAATCGATGCAGACCCAACACTATCAAAGTACTTGGAGCCACCTTATCTTTTCATGGTCTGGAGAGCTCTACGCATGTTGTTTGTCTGCCCTTCCTCTCAGGGGCACTGTTCTTTTCCTTGAGCCAGTGCCTCTCAAATGACGACCAACATTTGTTTCTTCAAATCCTAGGTCTATTGGTTTATAAACTCTCTGGTGTACTCCATATTATTAGTGGCTCTATTTCAATTTTCTTCTCTGCGGACATTTTTTCTTCTTATTTGTAGCATTATCCACTCTCACCGCACTTTTTAAGCCGTTGAATTATGATTTTCCGTGAATCACATCCTAAGAAATAAAGCGTAAGTCAGGAGAGAGAGAGAGAGAGAGAGAGAGAGAGAGAGAGAGAGAGAGAGAGAGAGAGAGAGAGAGAGAGAGAGAGAGAGAGAGAGAGAGAGAGAGAGAGAGAGAGAGAGAGAGAGAGAGAGAGAGAGAGAGAGAGAGAGAGAGAGAGAGAGAGAGAGGGAAACAGAGATGAGAGTGAATAGTAATGAACAATAATTGTGCCAATCGATTGACTTTTCTCGTGCTTTTGGGCTAATTTTAGGTCTCTCTTGAGAGACTTTAATATTGTGATTACATCTTTACCCTTGCTTTTAGCAGCGCTTGTATAGGGTATTCTTTGTATTTTACAAGTATGAGCTTAATGCTCGACTACTCTCTAACTCGGTCTACTTTGCTTGTTTGGTTTCGGGTTGATTGGACTGCTCCATTGGCTGATCTGGTCTTGCTATCTACCCTTGATATTGGATGAGGACTTCTAGACATCCCCAATATGATTGGAGATGTTGAGGGACGCGACCCTCCCTCCAGTCGGCTTTTTTTGTGGTGGTTGGTTGGAGTTCGTCTTTGTCTTATTCCAAATGAACGGTTCAAGTTTGGATCATTCGATAATCTTTCGTAACTTGGTCGGCTTTGGCCTTGCTAGCTTTGGCTTGGATGGTTGTGCCTGGTCGGATAAGTAGACCTCATGTTCTTCTGTCAATATATTCTCCTTCATCGTACTTTTCTGCTCTGAATCATTTGATCACCCCAGTCCTACATTTTTTATGTGCAAGTATGATACACTGAGAAATTAGGATTCAACATAAATGCTTTTATAAGCACATTTTTATAAAAATAAAATATCTTAAATTTAAAATTCCATAAGTACGGTCAAAACCTTATCCTTATTGTCGAGAAACGGCATTTTATAAGTCCTAGAAAAGATATTTTTATTTTTTTTTTCTTCAAGGGCTGCATCTGGATGGTTTTGAGGGCAGATAAGCAAAATTGGCACTTTTCACCACTTGTATTGGATATGGAAACAGTAATCTGGCGACCCGCAACTACAAATAATATATATATATGAAGACTAGGAAATAGGTGAGTACATGCAATATTTTTGAAAATACATCTTTATCTTGCAAATATATTTAGAATTATCTTGAAAATAATTCAAAGTTGACCTGTGAAACTTCCTGAACATATCACAGAAGATGTATAGAAAAAAAATAGGAGCTTTTTACATACATGCGACATAACTCTTGTTTATTTTAATATCGAACACCTTAATACTCATATTTACATATCTATCACTCAAATTTTTAATGCCACGCCAAAAACATTGCAATTATCATCTTTTTTAAAGTCAAACGCATAAATTTATGCCACCAATATGTTAAAAGTATAAATATCAAACTTTGGTGTTATATATATAAATATATATGAACTGGGTGGTATTTATGTAAATTTCTCAAAAATAAATTAGAAATTTATATCAACAATTGACCTATAATGTCCGTCCATGTAGATAACTTATCGTGATAGTATGGGGCTTATGATCGCTGAATATGGATAAAATGATGACGATGACAATAATAAAATATGGGCAGCGACAAATAATTGTCAAACTGTTTATTAAGAATGTGATGCGTGACGAAATTAAAATATAAAATGGTCTTTGATTTCATGTTGAAATCATCCTTGTTTGCTCCTATCCATTTGGATTGTCCAGCCCTTAATTTCCCATTCCTTCAACAATATTGCATGCACTCACCTATTTCCTAGTCTTCATATATATATATTATTTGTAGTTGCGGGTCGCCAGATTACTGTTTCCATATCCAATACAAGTGGTGAAAAGTGCCAATTTTGCTTATCTGCCCTCAAAACCATCCAGATGCAGCCCTTGAAGAAAAAAAAAATAAAAATATCTTTTAATATTAAGAAAAGAGTACCTAATACAATTTTCAGAATTTTCGAGGTTCACCTAGGGTTACAAATAGGACATATATATAACCATATAATACAATATGTAATTACTTAAATTACCTCTGTAGCAAACTGCGAGGTGTTGCCCCGTACCCCCAACCCACATAATGAAACTCCCCCGATTGGACAGATCCTTCCGCTCCACTCCGCTTGTGGGTTCCGCTCTATATATATGGTTCTATTCAATAACTACAATATATTAGAAGCAATCCAATAATAATATATTATATTTAGTCCAATAGTGATAACACAATCGGCATAACCATAATGATCAGTTAAACATGTCTACTATGAAGTGCCATGCAAAATTATATGAATACAAAGAAAGACATTAGTAAAATAAATCAAAATTTCTTGAAAGGATTTATGGATCTGTATTATCTTGACATAAGTTTACATGGAGATGATTCCATGACCAAGCATCGCTTCTTGAACCTTTAGTTAAGTCTAGTAGATGATGACTTGTATCACATAAACTCCTAGACTTTTAATATAGATTACATATAGAGCACTGATGATACTATATATGTAAGTAACACTTACGACATTATTAAAATTTGAAATGACGTGCTGAAAGGTTTGAAGGTCACATCTATGTAGGTCCTCCTACACTTGAGACAAGTTTTTAATGAGAAGATTATTCATATAATTAAATAGCTCTAACATCTTAGGTAATTCATGAAAGAACTTGCAAAATGAACTTATTATTTTCTACAAGTCTATGCTAGAGTGTAAGTTAGGTTAAAGTCATTTAATATCATAGTTTGTGCAACCACTAAGAACTTACATACCATCTAATATAGATTATTCTATCTCATTAGAAAATATGAGTTTTAAATCCGTTTAAGACTTTAGGAACATTTTCTTCTCTTCAACGATATACATTGATAATTATTCAAGCAATTTAAAGGAGTTCTTCTACTTTAACTTATTGTGTCTAGAGATAACCATTCTATAATATTGATTAAATAATTTATCTAAAGTATTGATGTTAGATTCATATGGTTGTAAGTTGTGCCATAGTTACTCTCTTATTAGGTAAAAATAAAATCAAAATATTATAAAAAAAATCAAAGTTATTCAAATATTAAATAACTCGTGTCATCAGTAAATTTATAGATTTCTTGCCTCATTATATAACTACATTTTGAGTGCATTCAATTTTTAAAATCATGTTGTATTTCAATTCACACTGCCATCTTTGTGTATTTCAATTTAACCAACAAAAATTTTAAAGAATTAATTACTCTTTATCAATTATTCAAAAAAATTTAATGGCAAATCCCTCCACTAAATTATGCCCTTTTTTGATACATTTATAATTTTTTTTAATAAAAATACAACTTATTCTTTTATCTTTTTTTAATCTAATTACTTTATCTTACCTTTATAGACAAAAATAAGAGAAGAGTGTAAATAGGGAAAAATGGAGATGATGTTAATACAATTTTTCCAATATAAAAGACTTCATATGAGAAGAAAAGAGTAGAGATTCCTTGAGATATGAACAATAAATTTTATAAAAAATTATTTAAATAATCAAAATAATGTATATCAAAAGTTAAATCAGCTTAATTCAAGTAAAGAGTTTGATTTAATTATTGATCTAAAGAGATGATTTTAAATATTAATTACACTCATCGATACCTCTAAGTGACATTATAAATTATAGAAGATAAACTTATATTTTAATTTGTCCATGCATATTAACATTAAAAAAATCATGATTCAAAGACTATTATCAAAATAGGATATTCTAAGCTTTAAAAAAAATATTCTACAAGATAAAGAGTGAATCATTATATTCAAGTGAGAAATATATCTCGCCATATAGAAGTTATTGAAGTAACATCATCAACTCACCAAAGAGTCAAAAAGAATTTAATACACTTAAATGAGTGATAAATAAAATGTATGAATTAAATAAGCAAAAAGATAGAAATAATCTAGCTGTGACTCCAAGGATTCATGATCCTATGTTATTAAGCTTAAGATCACTTAAATATGAAGGTAGTTGACCTATTTTGGTTAAGAGTTGCATTATCAACAACCGTGAATTACATCATTTAAAGTTAGCCTCATATTCTGAAACCAAGAATAAAATATTAAGAAAATTAGATAGATAAATGTTACAAGTTAAAATGAAAAGATACATTGCTTATAATCATTGATGGTATAAGAAGTACCTGTGAAATGAAGGAAATCTGACAACCCAATTATACACAATAAAAAAATTTTAATACATTTTTATGTTATTTTATATAGAATTAACATCCTAATGAAACACAATAAAAAATTTTTAATACATTTTTATGTTGTTTTATTTAGAATTACCACTACTACTCCCTTCGGTATTTTTGACTGACTCGGCCGACTTTCGTCGCCTTGTTGAAAGACATGTCGTATTAGTTAGAACACTTCAGTTATTTGACCGATCCATGTCTGGTCATGATATCTTAATATCTGACGATACCGTGATATTGTACATGGTGAGAACAACCTTGTTTGCCTCTCACCGACACAACATAAATTGCTAAACCGCTATGTTCATCTAGCATATGATGCTTCTCAAACCATATGATTCTTCAGCCAGTTCTGTTAAGAGGACATCTCGTTTCATGTAGACTACAACTTCAAAGCCATTCAGATTCGATGCTCCTTGAATCATATGACTCTTTAGTTTGTTCTCTTAAGAGGACATCTCATTCCATGTCAACTATGGCTTCAAATTCATTCGACTTCGATGCTCTTCGAACCATACGACTCTTTATTCGGTTCTTCCATAAGGACATCCCGCTTCATGTTGATTCCAGCTTCATAACTGCTCAATTTTGATGCTTCTCAAACAATATGACTCTTTAGTCTGTTCTTCTACGAGAGCATCTCATCTTAGGATGATTTCATCTTCATAACCACTTAACTTTGACTTATCTCGAACCATATGACCTCTCAGCTGTTTCCTTCACGAGAACATAATAGATGGCTTGATCACACAAGATTATTCAACCATCTCAATTGATGATAATGTCCAGTCACTGGTCGATTACGGTTTAGGTCAGGATACATCAGGCTCCAAAAGCCACTTGACTGAACTGTGGGTGCTTCACTCGGCGGGGAGCATAGTTAGCCCATGTTCGGTTTCTTAAGAGGAAGCATAACAAGCAACTCCAATTATACGAGATAATACAACCTTATTACCTGGCGTATTCCTTGAGGCTGAGTGTAAGTCCTTTGGCATTTTTCCTCATTATAGCATGTATTCCAAGTTCCATACCTCGATCAGATCTCAAGAATTGGATATGAATACCTTTTGCAGCATTCAAGTTAGATGTGAGTCCCCTAATGTTCCTTCTCGACTTGCGTAATATATGACTTGATCACACTAGATGATTCATCCATCTTAGTTGACCATACTATTCAGTCACTGATCAACTGCATTTCAAGTCAAGATATATCAGGCTTTAAAGGCCACCTGACTGAACTATGGGTTCCATTATCGACAGGAACTACAAAAGGTCTTGATCGGTTCCTTACAGTAAATTATAATGGATGATGCAGATTACACGTGATAATCTAGTCTTACCACCCTACGTACTGATACACCTAGAATATATAGTATTTTTAGAGACATTTTATACCTATTTTTGAGATATTGCATTTTAATTAAAGGTATTTGTGTGTTTTTCTTTCAGGTACAAGCAAAAAAAGTGAAAAATACTAAAAAGAGTGAAAAATGATCAAATTTAGAGCAAAAATGTGAAAATGGTGCAAAAGAGTTTTGGTGCCTAAGCGTCAGATCCAGCGCTTACGCGTCGGTGAAACAGAGAAAGCCGCGCTTAAGCGCCAGAGGTCCCGCGCTTAAGTGCCAGAGGCGGTTATTTGACTGTTTCATTCATTTTGTCGAATTTTAAAGGGATATTTGAGGCACCTATTGGCTAAAGAGGTTAGTTATGACCACTAGAAACAAAAATATGATTAAAACACTTATGAAAGGAGGCATTCCTTGGAGAATACATTAAATTGTGACACATTTTGAAGTGTTACCAAGGCACCTCTTGGAGATTTATAAAAGAAGGAAGCTGAGAGTTTTATAATTATGCTTGAAAAAGGAGAGCCTTGAGAAGTTCTTGAAGAAGTTCGGGGAGGAACGTTTGGAGAGATTTTTAGGCACCACAAATTTACTTTATCCTTTTTATTTTTAATTTTATTATGAGAGTTAAGAGTGTTGTAAAAGAGAAGAGATTCAAAGGAACTTCGAGAGTTTGGTGGAGGATTTGAGATAAGTCTTTATCTTTGTTTTTAAACTACTTATGATTTTAATTGAGACTTCTTGTTGGTTTGACAATGATTTCTACTTAAACTAAAGTGTGGTTTTATTTTCTCTATGAATTTTGAGTAGTTTTCTTTATCTTTTTCCTTAGAATGATAAGTAATTAAAGTGTTGGATAAAAGTTGTGGAGAGTAGTGATCTTTAATGTTAGAAGAATTATGATGATTTAATTCCATGCACTTCATTTATTTCTTGATTTGACTTATCTAGATGTTAAAATTTATTGTGAGAACATGTAAGAACCAAACTGGTATTATCTCAGTCAACAATTAGAAAAAATCACATGAGGTTGTATGAATTAAAATGTAATTCATATGATTTAGTGCAAATAAATAGGGAAATAATATTTAAAGGGTGTAGAGTTATAGGACTTTAAAGTGACAGGTTAAAGCCCCCAACTTGGTTTATTATTTTAGGTTCTGATACGAGATGATAGCTCATAGGTGGAAGGAATCGATGGAACTCTAGAGTGAGAGCTAGTATCTTCCTGCCTAGTCGATCCTCAGAACTATTTAAACTTTAAATTAGTCAATGTTCTTTATAACATCTTTAGTAAGGGTAAAGAATAATATCGCTTCTATTTGACTCAACACAATCTATATACTTCCACAACAGAAATCATCTACTTATTACTGATCATGATAAGGAGAAATATATTTTCATATTAAGTATTTTTCTCTTACATAAACTCAAGTTATCTTTAGAAGTTGTTTCTATTTTGTCAAAATCTCAAAAATATAAAAAAAAATTGAATTTTAATTACTATAAAAATATCTATAGTTTAAGTAATTGTCTTTTTGAAATAGAAAGTTTGTTGATCAATAGTGCATATTGTGAATTTTCCTGTGGGTTCGATATTCAGGTCTTAATAAAAAAAGTTTTATATTATTTGATAATGATATGTATACTTGCGTAGTACCCCAATATATATATATAAATTAAAAAGTTAAATTCTTATTTTTTCCAGGATCAAATTTTTTGTTACGTTGCAAAGTAAGGAAATATAAGTGAAAAATATCATCAAAGACATTGTTACACTGTTGCATTTAAACAGTAACGGGATCACGTACCCCCTAAGGTTGCATGTAAGTCCCTCAACATTTCTTCTTATTGTTACAAGTATTCAAGGCTCTATGGCTCAATCAGTTTTTCAGGTTCGATAAGAGTCCCTTGGCCTTCCTTCCTAAGCTGATCACTTTGGCTAGGGCTCGAGTTCGACATGAGTCCGACGATAGTCTCTCTCAACCTAGGATGTGAGTCCCAAAACTTTCCCTCCTAGTGTATTTGGGTTTTTCCTCCTATCAGCTGAGCTGGTATTCTTTGGAGATGGGCTACCAAATTTGACAAGCATGCTTTGGCTTTTTAGCCAAATTTCATGACCATTTTAAACGTCCAGGTTACATTAGTGATTCTGCTAATCATTAGCTTGATAAAAATTGGTCTACTAAAAATAAGTGCATTGTTCCTTAGTAGCACAACAAGCTTGCTAGTGCACCTTTGTTGACATCCATTTTTGATGTGACATACACAGACATCCTTGCCGAGTGACACAACACTATAATTGGGGTCTGCATCGTCATAGCTGTGCTCCCATTTGATTGTTGTCAAACTGGCATAGCCTCTGGCATTCTCTGCGTTGAAGTTTGTTCCTATAACATAGAATTGTATCTCACATATAAGATATTCCAGTGACATGGACTGTCGCTGAAGTTACCCCACACTATGTTCGTACCTTAAGCTTAAGGTATATATAGATGAACTTCATGTCGGAGTCGGTCTGCTTGACAAAACGTAGACATTTTATCCTTTCAAGCTCTCTTGAGATTCGTTCACGATCTTCATGGAGGTCTTAAGACCATAACTGCTCACATCTGATCTTCTGGAGGTCCCGTGAGACCTGGAACCTCTACGACAAACTTTTGGAAGCCAAAAGTTTCTAAGGTATGGTGTGACCAAGCCTAATTCAAGTGTGGCCAGAACCTTCCCGGAGACAAAAATGACCTGCAGTTAACTTGAGCACGTCTGAAGTTAGTGTGACTATGTCGGCCAAAAAGAGATTTTGGCATAATTATGTCTTGATTTTTGTGTGACCATGCTCAGATCGTGAGAGGCGCCCAGGTTCGTCGACGACATGACCACCTGGACCAAGTCGAGCGCTCGACGTAATTACACCGAGCCTCAGGTGTGGCCACATGCAAGGCCCTTATTTATGACATTTGCTACAGTGGTGTGATCATGCTTGAATGTGATATAGCTACGCCACTCTGATTGTTTTCTTGATTTTTGCTCTCTGGTCGCTGGAATCCCACCAGCGAGGCGGCCATGACCCTTGGTCGACCCCCTTTTTGCCTAGATATTCAACTAAAATGGCATGAGGACTAATTTTGGTCCATATCAAATGGGAAAAACGGAAAGTGACCATTGAACCTGCTCCTCATAGAAAAATAAACCAAGGTATGGACCATCTGATTAAGGACTGGCTGCCATTGTTATTGGAAAGGGTTTTGGAGCAAGGAGACCATCCAAGGGGATTCTAAGGAGCTTTGGCAGGAGTATTCTTCTTCTTCCTCAAGGAAAAGATAAGGCAAGCCCATTTCCTCCATTTTACTCACTTCTTCTTCGACTTTGTCGGCCATCTTCCTCACCAAAGGTGACTTCTGACAAGCTAAAGAGAAAAACTTCCTCACTTCTTTGACAAAGGAGAACTCTAGCAATTTCTTCATTCTCTCTAGCGAGGAGAGCTTCTTCACATCTTTGGAGAAGGTAGAATCTAGTAGCCTCATCACTCTCTCCAATGAGGAGAGTTTCTTTCTATGAGAGCAAAGCTCGATAAACCATCGCATAGTTGAAATCCTCCAATCTCTTGGAATTTACATTTCTAGAGGATTTAGGTAAGGATTTTTTTTGTGCTTAGAGGAAATTTCATAAGTTACGTGCTTTGGGATCCCATTGAGAATCCAAAGAGAAAATCCTATCATTTTTATTAGAACCCAACCTAATCATTTGAGAGACTAGCAACCCCGTGGCTATTCGGTTGCTTCATCGCTTGACGACTTGGATGAGGCCATTCTAAGCTAGATAATGCAAGATCCATTCAATATTTATTTTTTAGGCGATAAAGGCTATGTTTGTACGAAAAATCATTCATGTTCGTGAATATTTTCTCCTATGGAATACTTCTTTCCCTTTATCAATTGGGTAGAGGTAGACCCTATGTTACCTACTAACAGGTTGTTATCTACAACTTTGTCACTCACCCTAGGTTTCCCATGAGTTCGTTAAGATGAGCACAATTTTTTATCGGGCCTAATCGGGTCTCATTTTGCATGTGGTTGCCTTCATATCATGTGCTTAGCATGATTTTAAAATGTTCATTGAAATTGTCCATTTTTGTATGTTCTGTTGATCGACCGTCTACATTAGTTCAATCAACCATAAGAGAAATTATAACTTTTTCGATTGGAGACTGTAGGCCCCGACACCTTCTCCCATATTACACGTGAGCGACTGCTTCTTGGGGAGACGGAATGGATAACGTGGGATAAAATAGAGTTTTTTATTCGTGTTTTTAGATAATTTGAGGTGTTATATATGTAAATATAAATATTTAGGTGTAAGATTTGTAAATTGATGTGTTTTGAGTGTCATGTGCGTAGATCCCCCTTTAAATAAATATATGCATATGTTTTTATTAAAATATTCATGATATCAGATGCTTATAACTCATTGTATTGACACTTTTTGAAAAACATGTTTTCAAAACGCCATATTAAATAGTCAATGTTGATTTATTCAATTTTATACTACTTTATGATCATTTAAGTGTCTTAATGACCCCATATTTGAATGATTATGAGTTCTTTGAATTTCTCTCATCAATATACTCAATTTAATCATAAATAGAACATTTTAGAGATAATTTAACATTTCAATTATTTTTTCAAAGATTGCAACTATAATTCATGTTCTTATTATGCACTTTTTTAGGCTCGAACCAAACACTTTAGTGTCATAGGCTTTGTATTTATGAGATATTCAATTTAGTTATATTGATTAAATAGATTTTTAGGTGACATATCTATTTCTCCCAATTTTAAGACATCAAAACTGTGTTGTATGAAAAATAGATATACATATATTAAAATTTTAAATCATTTAAGCAAAAAACTATAATTTGAGAAAAACAACATTGCAAGATCGCTCCATAAACATCAATGTGAACTTCCCTTAGGCCCATGAACTGAGCAAAATCTTCTTAATCATGATTTCAACCATTTATGAAGTCGCATTTTTTTGTCAAAATGAGAATTGTTGAATTTTTTGAATATAAACTGTCATAAAATAGTTTACCCAAACAGCTCAGGTGCATTTTCAAAACCCCACCGCACTATAAGCTGCCCCAAACGGTTCCTTAGGGGCTAGATTTGTAAGCTCAGTAATTAAAAAAAAAATGAAATATGTTCTCATAATATTTATACAATAAAAGACATAATTTTATTATTTTGATATAAATTTTTTCTTTAATAAATATTTAATATTTTAAAAGCATGATCCAGTTTTTTACACCTTCAAAATTTTGCTTTTATTATTTATAAATGCCTATAAATTGAATAAATATTATTGTTTATTTTTTTATTTTATTTATTTTTTAGTTTCGAGTATGAGACTTTTCGACATATAAGAAAATGTCCAATCATCATATCGACCACTGTCGCATCCCTTTTAAGGCTTAGTTTGAGGAGGAGGAGAAGTTCCGTCCAAATGGAACGGATGTTGATGTCTGTATAAATATTAATTTGACGAAATAGTAGGAGACAAATTTTCATCGTTTTAGATCGCAGCACGTCTCTTATAACTCGATCAACAGTTTTTAAAAATAATTAGGTGAATTTTGGGGTTATTTTAATAAATAATAATAATAATAATAAATATTAAAAAATAAAAAAATAATAATAAAGACAGGACCTGGTCTTCAAATTACAGCGAAGCACGTATGGAATAAGACATTAGCACTGCCCCACTCTGGGCCCACCGGCCCCCGCACGCGGCGGCGTCATTTCTTCGCGTACGTTCACGGAAGCCAGCATCTGCCGCCGCGCAACTGGGTGGGGACCATCAATTTCTCTTGGCCACGTGTCAATCTTATCCGATCACCATCAGAATCCGAGTCATTTGGGTCCCACAGCGCCGGTGAAGTCTGAGGAAACATCCACGTGTGACGTTTATGGATAGAGACCAGGCCTGATAAATTATTATATGGGTAGCAGCGCCGAATCGTCGCCGAGTGGTATACATATATACATATTCGATAATGGGCCACTGGCCCACCACTGTAGCAGCCTTTAATTTATCATGTTTTTGTTTTTTCTAAATTCTTATATATTAATATAATTAACCTTTTTTAATAGTTTAGAAAAGTCATGCCTTAACGAAAAATAAGAAATTAAAGGTTAGAGTTGTAATTAGAAAAAAAGATTTTCTACCACTCCACAAATGACTTTAAGTAATATTTTAAATTTGATAGCTATATTTTTAATATTTATGTCATAAATTTAGACATAAAAAAGATGTATGTACTTCCAAAATAATAATAATAATAATAATAATAATATTTGTAATTAATGTTATAGATTTGAGTGATGCATGTGAATATGGAATTTTGAAGGTTAGATATGTAAATAGATGAAAATTGAATGATATGTGGGATATATCACCAAATGTTTTTTTTTAAAAGATAAATCTAATGTTCAAAAATTCCTCCATGTTTTGTCATGGTGGTCATGCATCCATAATTAATTATATTTATTTTCTCAATTATGAGAAAGAATCTCATCTATAACCTATAATATATAAAATATTGATTTATTTTTATTAGAATGGGCCAAATGATTTTTATCATTTCTGGTTTTCAAAGGAAAAACTCTCTTAGGAGTTTCTCTTGATTTATTTTGCTTATTTTCATAAATATTGCGTGCTAACAAATCCACAACAATGTTGTGATATATTAATGTTTTAACATTGCAGAATAATGCAATATACACACAAATAAAAGAAGTGTTCGGAAAAGGAGATAAGAAGTTGTTTTGTGGAAAGCCCATGAAGGTGAAGTACTATGGGGGCTGCTCTGTTACAAAACTTTAATTAATTGTGTAACAAATATCAGTCAACAATAGCTTGAGAATAATAATTTGATTACAACTGTCATAAAAAAATGTGTAGGTTCAACAATTACAAGATAATAATTAGGTAACAACGATCATTATTGTTGGTCAACAATTATTACATTTGGTCACTGGTTTCAAGCAATCTACAAGTGCATTGAGACATGTTGGAGTTGAGATAATAATGATAATTAGGCTCTGTTTTAAACATAAATGATATAATAATTAGGTAACAACAATCATCAGTGTTGGTCCTCCTTTATGTTTAAAATATTGTCCTATTTATAGAGTTTTGAGATGAATATAGTTTGTTATCGACCACCAATTATTATCGGTAATAATGGATAAACCGTAGGTAATATATTAACCGACGGTTCAACTACGACAAAGTTAACATAACAAAAAAGCTTGTTGGTAATTAGATTACCGACGGATTTAGCGACGGTTTATATTAATTGACGGTTAATCGACATAGTATAATCGTCGATATAGATTAAAAAACATGTTATGCTTAACTGTAGCTTGACCGTCGGTTATATAATAGACGAAACTGTCCTAGGAAAAGTGTTAAGGTTTTGTTGGAAAAATGTTGCGGTGTTGTCTGTAAACTGTTATCAAACCATCGATTAACTGTGAAAATTTACCGACGGTTCTGTTCGTAGCAAATGTACCGTAAATTTCCCAGATGTCGCTTGTTTAATAGACTGTCGGAAAATCGTCACTTGTTCCATAAAAAAAGTCGTAAAACCTTTGATAAGCTGTCAAAAACCGGTACCATCAGAAAAAAATAGAAGCTCCCTTTCAACATTATAATCTACACACATGCAATCGTAATAGATCAATCAAAACACAACAAGACACAGTAACAAAACTAATTAACTCATAAATCATATACATAAATAAAAGAAAAATAATTGAATTAAAACAAATGAAATGTACAACTACACAATAAAACTAATGTGTACTAATAATAATTGTTCAATGCACGATCAAATAAAAAATAACCCTATACTCATCCTCCTCATCATCTTTTGTACTCTTCTCATCATCACCATCCCCACCCTCATCCTACATTGGCTCCTTTATTTTTTGCAGATCCAAATGCAACACCGCTTCGAACTCTGCTCTTATCTTCAATCTCAGGACGGCTACCTAGGCAGCAACCTTAGCAGCAAACTGGTGATACATCACCTCCTTATGTAAAGTGGAAGTGGATGCACGCGATGTGAAGAGGTCGGGCAAGCATCATAGGCTAACACCTGGGACCCTAACCCATAGGCTCTGCTCTTCTTCTTTCTGCTGACATTCTCACTTCAGAGGTCTACTCAGAAGGCTCGTGAGATGCGCCTGAGCAAAGGCCTCCTAAAAAACATATGATTAATGAAAGTGAGAGAATAAATAAGTTTTAATATTTATTTGAATTTTATACTTACTAATCTTTTCAATTACCTGGGTCGCATGCGAACTATTGTCCACCTAGGAATGGTCCGACTATCGCCTATGAGTGCTCTCGTGTAACTTTACAACAGTTGGCTCTTCTTCTTTCTCCAGTGTCTGCCAGTGTAATGGAATAGTTAACAGACATTTAACGTTAAAAAATATGTCTTACCAGCCTCCTCTTGTACTGCAAATGTGGGAGGGCTCCATCGGTGTGCTTTGAGGACACCATGCCTCCGCAGTCAGAGCGAAGATTCAAAGTTGCTTACTCCCCATTCCTCTGATACTTGAAAGAGTCGCAGGCCTTGAGCAGTGCAACAAACACATCCTCTCCTAGCCACAAAGGGCGCTCACGTGTCCGACTAATACCACCGAACTGGTCTCGCAGACGATCGCTTCCCTTGTACTCAAGTGTCTCCTCCTTGGGGAGTCAGGACAATTGCTCATGTAAATTGAATTAGAAATTGTTAAATTCATAAAAATAAAAAGATCGATGTAATTATTGTGTTCAGGATTTACCTTAAACTCACCGAACCACATAAGTCGAACAATGATCGGGATCTCCTTCCAGGATTGCTCTGAATTTTATCTCAGATAGAATGGATGCTCTATTTAAAGGGACTAAAAATGAAAATAACAAGTAATTAGTTCTCTATTAAATTTAAAAAAAAAAATACAAGGAAGTAAGGTGGCCATTAAATTAAAACTTGCATGTTTCCCACAACCCTGAGCTCATGAAGGATGCTCGTGTTTCTCAAACTCGACTACATATCAATAACAGTCGATGCTGATGATGCTAGTGGTTTCATGGTCGTTGTTAGTGACTGTGGTGGTATCTTGGTCGCAGGTGTTGGCGATAGTAGTTTCATGGCTAGTGGTGCCGTGGCTAGGGATGGTAGTGGTGTCGGGGTCATGATTGGTAGAAGAACTGGTGTGGTAGCTAGGACTGTAGGTGTTAGTGTGGTGCCCTCGATAGCACCTCGTCCATAACCTCATCGACTTACGAACACATGAAAATTAACACATCCCCCGACGAGGAGATACTGCCATTTTTTCTTAAAGTCATCTGCAAGCAGGAAAGTAAATTTAATTAGTACATCTACATACTACTAAAGATGAAGTGCAATAATATGTAGTAAAAAAGAAATGGTAACACTAAATTGCATGCATGCAATTTACAGGCTACTTAAACTGAAAAAAACAAAAATACATAGTAAATGGAAGGGAAAACTGCAAAGTGTAATATACAAACCACTGAAATTGAAAACACGGAATCTTGAAGGCGTTAAATCCTGAAAAATGTTTGGTATGTTAATAAGTAAATCTTAATAAATTCTAAGGAAGTGATTGATATCTTTAATAGGATTTACTAAATCCACAAACTTCAACATATCTACAACAACATCAACAACAAGCATTTATCCCACTAAGAGAGGCTAGCTAGATGAATCCTTTTTCCCCATTGCATCATATTAAGTGTCATATTTTCATATAATATTAATAAATTAAGATTATTTTTATATAATATGCCAAGCATTTGTAGGTTTATCTCTGCCTTTCTTAACATAAATCAAATCTAAAACATCCACTCACCTAGCCGTATCATCAGATGGTCGACGTTTAATGTGACCAAACCATCTAAGACAACTCCTCCAATTTTGTCCGCCACAGAAGCTACACTAACCCTTTCACAGATATATTAATTTCACATTTTATCTCTAAGTGTAAAGCCACTCATCCACTTGAGCAGTCTCATCTCGGCGACACTTAACTTAATTTTATGCTTCTATTTTAAAGGCCAACATTCTGTGCCATTAAGCATTGCAGGTCTCCCTAACAATAACTTTAAGCCTTTAACCCACTAAGTGGGGTCAACTAAATCCTTTTTCTCCATTGTATCATATTGAGTGCCGCATTTTCATTTCAATTCTAATAAATTGAGATCTTTTTTAATACAATAAGCCTATGTCTTTGTAGGTGTTCTACCTCTGCCTTTCTTAACATACGTCAAATCTAAAACAACTACTCTCCTAATTGGTCCATCAAATGGTTGACGTTTAATATGACCAAACCATATAGGATGAATCTCTAATTTTGTCCACCACAAAAGCTACACTAACCCTTTCATAGATATATTAATTTCACATTATATCTCAGAGTAAATCCACTCATCCACCTAAGCATTCTCATCTCAAAAACACTCAACTTTATGCATTCTCATCCGTAGGTATATGTGTGTGTGTGTGTGTGTGTGTGTGTGTGTGTGTGAAGAGAGGGAGAGTGTGTGAGATAAAGATACTTATCCATTTCAAAGAATAAATATTTTTATTCTACCACATCATTCATTAATTATTTTAAATTTTGGATGAACAAATTTGAAATAATTAAAAATTATTTCAATTTATTTAAAATCTTATCATCTAAAATTAAAAATATAAAATGCGAGAAAAAAAAAGCTATTATTTACTCTATCTTTCCAAATATGGCGTTTTGTCTCCCAAATGCTGCAGGAAGATGCATCTTATTTTAACCACTTTAAGGATAGCATGTCTCTCGTGGTGGATGACGTTCCCTCATCAGACCTCTGAATTAATTTCTTATGATAAATAGGGAAAAAAAAAAAAAAAGATGAATACAGATCTGTGGACCCGACTCCTGATTACATGCAAGTTAGACAGCTCAAACAAGTAAGCGAATCAAGCGTATTTTCTGGCGACACTTCCGACGTAGTTCTACGTGCGGCCGAGAGTATTCTTAAGTTATTTTAAGATTATTTCTGGGTTATTTTTAATAATCCCAAAATATGAAAATAACCCAGAAAAAACCCAAAAATGAAGACAACGAGTTATTTCTGGGTTATTCGGAGTTATTGAAAATAACTTAGAAATAAAGAATACCCTCCGCCGCACGTAGAGCTACGTCAGAAATTCGCACAAAAAAATTAAACTTGAATCACACCGTCCGGTTTTGATAGAAGTTATTTTTATTTAAAACTAAATAGTTTAATTAAAAAAAATGATATATTTGGATTTTGGACCCCCACTCACATGCTCCGGTTTTCATGGACACCTAATTAAGATTTACAAGTCTGACCAATAATTGCTTCTTTTTACGGGCACCGGGAGCTCTAAGAAATTTTCCCTTTATTTCCTATAAATGGATAATAATTGCTCTTTAAGTCCATTAAACCCTAAAATATAAAAAAAATTATTAATGAATTTTGCATTCATTTATATATTAAAAAAAAATCACCTAAACTTTCTTGATATTTTTTAAACAAATAAACTCATTTAGAAAATAAATTATATTTCATATAAACTCATAGTAGCATAATTTTGTGCAATTTAATGAAAGCATAATAACAAGAGAATCACATCAATGGAAGTCCTAGTTATTGTCTTCTTGGGTAAACTGCGTCTTGACAGCTTTTTCAAAAAAAAATGATATTGAAATCTATGTTTTTCCATCGGTCCTGACTAGATGTGGTTACAGCTTTCTAGCTTCGATATGACACTTTTTTTAACTAAATGTAATTGTCATCGCAGTTTTTTGAACATAAATTTATTTTTGCAGCCCCAAACAACTCTTAATCACACTAGCTATATAAAAGATGCTTTTCTTCAATAGTACCTTTAAAAAGCAATTAATTCATTTTCACTATCATATAATAGAATTAGTTCGGAATCCTATTCATTATATGCTACATGTGGTGTATAATAAAATATAATAATATTATTAATATATCTTTTTAATTATTATTTTTCTCTACTAAACTTGAAATATGCCATTCAGTTTGATTCTCTTGACACCAACAATTAAATTTAAACCTAATGACATATAATGCATGTGCTTGTGCAATTTATTAAAAAATATTTTAAATTATTTATTATATTATCTATAATGTAAAATAACTCAATAAGCAAATTTACATAATAGCATAAATGAAATTAATTATTTCCTCATTAAATTAGAACCTATTTATGCAGATACAAAACTTTGGGACCCTAAATTTATGTGGAAAATAGAAACAGCTCACAAAATGTAATCTTCTGCGTGGAAAAGGGATGGGCACGGGCTAGCGGCGAGCCTATAAATAGAGGCCTCGATTCTTCATCATTCCCCAAGCTCCCTTGCTCTTCTCTACTGCATTCTTTCTCTCCCCTCCTTCATCCAATCTCTCTCCTCTTTCTCAGAGCCATGTGCGGCATTCTAGCTGTTCTTGGTTGCTCCGATGATTCCCAGGCCAAGAGATTTCGAGTTCTTGAGCTCTCTCGCAGGCAATCCCTTCTCTTTCTCTGTTTCTCAAACCCTAGGCTTATTTGGCCTTTTTTACTAGTTTAATTTTTGAAGCGGCTCTTAATTTTAGGGAGATTATGGGGATTTTAATTCATATAACGCAATGAATATTGAGCATTGGTTCAATTGATCTCAACTAAACCCTATTACATTCATGTTGCGAAGACTTGGACTATTTTTTATTTTAATCTTATGATTTGGTATATGTTTTAGGGTCGAATTTGTGGAGCGGAACAAAGCCCTAATCTTAATTTTTAGAAGTAAATAAAAACGACTAACATTTGCTGAAATTCTTCCTCAATCTGATTCAGTAATGAGGTAGCATTTAACAATCTGATGGTATTAAAGTGTTAAATTGGAAGCTCGCACTTTCGATTTCTGTTGGAAAGGGCTGAGTTGTCCCTTTCTGATGAGTATAATTAAATTACCTGCAAAAGTATTGATAGTAAATTTGTGGGATAAGATTTTTTTTTTCATCAATTAGGTTCTGTAATTTAGTTAGATTTCTGGGGGAAAAAAATGATATTTTTCATCATATTATAGGTTAAAGCACCGTGGTCCAGATTGGAGTGGATTGTTCCACCATGGAGATTGTTATCTATCGCACCAGCGGCTTGCAATCATCGATCCTGCTTCAGGAGACCAACCTCTGTATAATGAGGACCAGAGCATCGCTGTGACGGTAAGAAGTTTGCAATGTGAACTTACATGGAAAAGAGGCAATATATATATATATATAGTTTTCAAATAGAAGAAAAACTTTTCTCTAGAACAGGGCAGTCAAAAAAAGCTCATTATTCACGAATAATTTTTGTTCGGCTTGTTAAATAGCTAATATTCTTATCGTTCATAACTAAGCAAGCTTTACACGAACATTTTCTCAAGCTCGAAGTATAAGGGAGTCGAACACACAAAAAAACCATTTTTTCCATTGTGTTCTATTATTTTTAGCTCAAAATATAAAAAATTATATATGTTATTATTATATATATATATATATATATATATATATTATAAATATATATAGATACACACACAGGACATCGTTGAATTTATTGCCTTTGTTATCCAAAAAATAGACCAAACTTGAAGTCTTGATTAACACAAAAAAAAAAAAAAGGTTCTCCATCACATGGAATCATGTAATAATTGACCAGTTTATGATGAATATGATTAAAAATAAAAGTCTTTCATGAAATATTGAGTTTGACGAGTTATTATAGTAAGAGAAACATTGGTTTAATAAATTTTTTTATTAGCAATTTTTTAACAATCTTATCATTAATAAGGGTATAATGGTTTTTTATTAGATAAATATTTAGTTATATAATCTCTTATCTTTAAAAAAACTTAACTTTGCTCTTCCTTCTGGTCAAGGTTGTGAAGCTGACTAATCATCTTCTAAATAAACTAGATTGAATATATGTGCGCATATGCTATTCTATTCTTAGCATATCTTTTTTAATCATTAAGTTATTTTTCCTGTTTTTTAATCACAAATACTTGTTTGAGCTAAATTATAGGTTAATGGTGAAATTTACAACCACGAAGTGCTTAGAACTCAATTATCGAACCACAACTTCAGAACTGGAAGTGATTGCGAGGTTATTGCACATCTGGTGCGAGACTACTCCATTTTTTTTCTCCCTTTACGAAGAAATCAGATTTGACAACTCTGACTAATAATTTCTGAACCATCTTTGATTCTGCTTATTAACAGTATGAGGAACATGGTGAAGATTTCATTGACATGTTAGATGGTGTTTTCTCTTTCGTTCTGCATGATTCAAAAGACAACAGCTTTATTGTTGCTCGTGATGCAATTGGTGTAACCCCCCTCTATATTGGATGGGGACTTGATGGTGCGCATTGCCTTTCTTCTCCCACCATTTTTATTTGGAAAGAAGCGCAATAGATGATGATAATATTAAACTTTTTTCTTCTCAGGATCTGTCTGGATTTCTTCAGAAATGAAAGGGCTTAATGATGACTGTGAACATTTTGAGCTATTCCCTCCTGGCCATCTCTACTCCAGCAAACAAGGTGGACTTAGGAGATGGTACAACCCAATTTGGTTTGCGGAATCCATTCCTTCATCTCCATTTGATCCTCTTGTCTTGAGGAAGGCTTTTGAGAATGTATGATTATGTAGCTTTTATCTTAGTTTGAGATCTCTGATGTACTTCTAAACCATAAATGGTTCCAACATAATTGTTCTTTTCAGGCTGTCATTAAAAGACTCATGACAGATGTTCCCTTTGGGGTCTTGTTATCTGGTGGATTAGATTCTTCATTGGTTGCTTCTGTCACTGCTCGTCACTTGGCCGGAACAAAAGCTGCCAAACAATGGGGTTCTCAACTCCATACATTCTGCATTGGATTACACGTAAGCTGATTTTCTCTTAATTATCTTCCTTGTTTTACTTTTTCACATATTTTGACGATTCATCATCATCATTATCATTATTAGCCTTTTCCAAACTCATTTTCATGATTAAAATGTTGATATGTTCATTTTGTTTAATACTCTCCTAGGGATCACCTGATCTGAAGGCTGCAAAAGAGGTTGCTGAGTACCTGGGCACTTTCCACCATGAGTTTCACTTCTCAGTGCAGGTGAAAAGGGTTAAAGATTGCAAATTTGATATGTTAATATCTACTAATTTTAATTTTATGAGGATATATATATATTTATATATATATATATATATATATATATATCCTAATCTTTAAACTTTCTGAATTTACTTTTCCTTTAACATCAGGATGGCATAGATGCTATTGAGGATGTTATCTATCACGTTGAAACATATGATGTTACCACCATCAGGGCAAGCACCCCTATGTTTCTCATGTCACGCAAAATAAAAGCTTTAGGGGTGAAGATGGTGCTTTCAGGGGAGGGTTCTGATGAGATTTTTGGAGGATATTTATACTTCCATAAGGCACCAAACAAGGAAGAGTTCCACCGAGAAACTTGCCAGAAGGTATAGTATGCACTTCCATATGCTTCGCCTGATTCAGTTATTGTATGGGTAAATCATGGTACTGTATCTAAATTTTAAATTACAGATAAAAGCTCTTCATCAATATGACTGTTTGAGGGCAAACAAAGCAACTTCAGCATGGGGCCTCGAAGTTCGTGTCCCATTTCTGGACAAAGAATTCATCAAAGTTGCAATGAGTATCGATCCAGAGTGGAAAATGGTAAGAACAGGATATTGGCTTATTATTATTATTATTTGAAATCCTTCATCAAGTCTTGATGATTTAAATATCATCAGATCAAGCCTGATCTTGAGAGAATTGAGAAATGGGTGGTGAGGAAAGCTTTTGATGATGCGGAGAATCCCTATCTGCCCAAGGTATTAACTATGATTCATGTTCATCTTTCTTCCTCTACAAAAAGGAATCTCCAAATAGTTGTTGTAATAATCTCTAAATTTTCTTTGCAGCATATACTCTACAGGCAAAAGGAACAGTTCAGTGATGGAGTTGGTTACAGTTGGATTGATGGACTTAAAGCTCATGCAGCAGAGCATGTATATCTCATACGCACCCATTTTTTAAAATTCAGAACTTTTGCCAAATATCAAACTAAAATAATAATGTCTCACCATTTCTTTGCAGGTAACCGACAAAATGATGCTTAATGCCGAACATATTTTCCCACACAACACACCCAACACAAAAGAGGCCTACTATTACCGCATGGTGTTTGAAAGATTTTTCCCTCAGGTAACGTGTTTGAGTCTTAACTGAAACAGCTAAATCCCTTAATAAGAAAGCCATCACAATACTAGAATCAAATAATAAAAAGCTCAAAACTTTTGAATGTTTTCACTGCAGAACTCTGCAAGGCTGACTGTACCTGGAGGGCCAAGTGTTGCCTGTAGCACGGCGAAGGCCATCGAGTGGGATGCTCAGTGGTCGAAGAACCTCGACCCGTCCGGCCGAGCTGCTCTTGGTGTTCATCTCTCAGCTTATGATCCACAAGAGTCAATTACACTTGCTGCAGGGAAGGGCTCTACTAAGGTCATTAATAAGAAACCAAGGATGGGAAATAATGTGGCTCCAGAACTAATTGTCAATTCTTGATGCCCTGCGTTGCGCAGAGTTCTTAAGATTTGGTTTATAATATGTTTTTTATTAAGTTTTCAATATTTTTAATGAATGTAATTTTGCTGTGAGCCTTGATTGTGAATGTGCTTCTCTATTTTAATGATGAAATCACTCTGTTAGTATTTTTTTTTTCTTTTAGTTTTTTCAATGTGATTAATTATGTGAATGAATGTAGAAAGCATAAAGCTTTGTTTAGTTTTTGAGCTCAAATATTTTTAAATTATTTAACTAGGTAACAAAATCTATTTACTTATGAGATGGTAAAAACAATTTCTATCGCATCCAATTTGTTTGCCATGAAGACAGAATGTCAATAGAATTTATCAAAATCTGATTAGAAATTTGTGGGCTCCGAAAATTCAAAATGCATCGGACTCTCATTGAGGGCATAATTGTTAAGTTTTAGGCTAAATTTTTAGAAGACAGAAGAGATTGTAGATAAGATACTGCTCAGAGATTTCACCCTCATTTTGTGAGGACTCTAAGATCCTAGGATTTTCAAAGGCACAAGTTTTTATCGTTAATTACCCCTCACGATAACGAGAGAGCATTTTTTTATTAAGGATAGTCATTAGGCTCCAAGTATTCAGACAGCATATAATAACAACAACAAATTCTAAATTTTAAAATTATAAAAATTATCACCACGAGCTCAAAGCAGGTGGTGAAGAAACGATGATGAACCGGAGCAAAATCTCATGTTTCCATCATCTCAGGTTGTCATGGTCCCGATTCTACTTAATCAGCAGAGATAGTCGACCAATCTAGATGAAGAATCCTTGTCAGTAATCATGGGTTGATAGACTTGAGGTGATTATTTGTTTAAGGCGATCTTAGCTTACAGAGCGTTTTCCACCCTATCAAATATGCCCTATAATTTAATACTCAAAAGGGCAAACTACAATAGGGGAACATACGAGTTAAAATCATGACCGTAATATAATGATGTTATTTGGCGATAAACCATGCGGTTAGAGAGCTATAATCGTAACCACTTCTTTGTGGTGTCATTTGGCTGCAAAATCATGCGGGTAGAGGATTATTTTGAGTTTGAATTTAATAGTATGTTTGATATGACGTTGACTCTTTGTGACTTCGAGTTAATATTAAATTTGTCCATCTCGACAAATGGTCGTGCAGGGTAGATGAATTTTACTTTTAGCATTTAAGTGATTGATTTTTCTTTAAACATTTTATAATTCTATAATTTTAAATTTTAATTTTATAAATGAACCTCTCTCATTGAAATTCATGATCAATACAACTATTATCGAAAAATGATTGTTTAAACATCACTAAGAGAAGTATTCATGTTAACTACAGTCCTAATGAGGAGGAGGATTACATTGGCTCGGCGAAGGTCAATCTTGTTAACTACAGTCCTACAAATTTTGCTCACCACACTAAAAAAAGTGGGCACAAGTACCACTTGTCGCATCAAACGCTCCGTGATTAGCTTTAAGAGTTTAGAAATATCACATTTCACTCTTTATCTTGAGCGATTACAGTGGGGATATGAACATGTAGGAATCTCTTAGTACAACTTGCACTCCCTCCCACATGACAATCATCTACATACCCACACATACATACACTTTCTCTTCCCCTCCACCCTCCACACTCTACACTCGTACGCATACATACAAACATACCCTTTAAACAAGATTCACCTCTAAATTGGAGCCGGGGCTTGTGGGTTTGAGGAAAATGGAGGGGAAGCTGCTGCGGAGGTTTGAGACGGAGAAGCTATTCATTTTGCTTACATACACAGCACTTACTATTTATGTTATCTCGCATAAAAATTAGATGATATACAAATAAAACATCTGTCGAGCTTCGCTTCTCTACTTGGTCAACTCACTCCGCACAAATCATGTCCGTGGTAGCTCTTCAAAGGCTTCGACATCACCACTCTTCATGTCAGCTCATGTGTTCTTGGCATGATATTTGTTTGAATTTAGATGGGACAAAAATTTAATTTTTAATTTCATTTTACAATAGTATAATATTTGGTTGACTAATTAATTTTATGTTAAATTTATTGAATATAAAAGTTTGTTACATAAATTTGATGAGCATATTTCAGTCAGTTATTGTATGGTTTGGGTTTTAAGTAATGAGATTCATTAGTAGAAGTAATTGCATATAAATCTTTTAACATCTTAGGGTTTAGGGCAATTAGTTTTGGATAAATACCATCTCTTGTATTTTGAACGAATTTTTATTAATCTATCTAATTAAATGATAGTGTAGAACTAGAAGTTTTATATATATAAATTTATTTTAAGTAGTAGAGCATTTTTTTTTTTTTTTGGTAATATTGAGTAGTGAAGTATAATTTTGATATATATGAAATTAATTTCAAGAATTTTTATAATTATTAAAAAAAAACTTATCCACTAAACTAGTTAGCACATAAGTATAACATTTTTACCCTCCAAGCCAAGGAATTCAGAAAGAAAAATTATACATGATTCATGCATGACTCCTTTCTTTGCAAGTTTAAATGGAGAAGGAGATGGGGTTGAATGAGAATGGCCCCATCTTTTTCAATTTAGATAATACATTGTATATACTACTACATGAACAACAAGTCTTTACGCCTCTAAGTGGGGTCGGCTACATGAATCCTTTTTCTCCATTGCGTTTTATTGATGTCATGTTTTCATTTAATTCTAATAAATTTAGATCATGTATTATATAATATGATCAAGCCTTTTCAGGTCTACCTCTACCTTTATTAACATAAGTTGAATCTACAACATCTACTCTCCTACCAAGATTATCAGATGGTCGACATTTAATGTGACCAAACCATCTAAGATGAATCTCTCTGATTTTGTCCGCCACATGAGCTACACTAACCCTATCACACATATATTCATTTCACATTTTGTCTCTAAGTGTAAAGCCGCTCATCCACCTAAGCATTCTCATCTCAGCACCACTTAACTTAATTTTGTGCTTCATTTTTAAAGGCCAACATTCTATGCCATAGAGCATTGCAGTTCTCACCACCGTCTTATAAGGTTTTCCTTTCAGTCTAAGCAGTACTTTTCTATCACGCAATAGCCCCGAAGCATTCCTCCACTTCAAACAATCAAATTGATTTCTACTAATAACATCCCCATCTATATCACCATTACTTTGAACAATATATCTGAGATATCTCAAGCGTTCACACCTTTTAATAATTTGATCCCCCATAGTTACAACTCTGTCACTAGAGCTACTACTAGTAAAATTATATTCCATGTATTCAATTTTAGTTCTACTCAAACAAAGACCTTTAGACTCCGATGTAGACCTCCATAATTCAAGTTTTTCCCGATTTCATTCTCCAGTCTTATGCACAAGAAAGATATCATCAGCGAAAAACATACATCAAGCAAACATTTTAATAGAATTAGATGGAGACACCTAAAAGACACATAGAATTATTTTTATGAGTAAGCTTAAAAATTTAGAGATTTGGGGTGTTCATGAAGAAGCTAATAATTCTATGTGGGATAAGGTAAGAAACACTATTAAACAAGTAGCTAAAGTTATACTTGGAGAATTAAAAGGAAAAATTTGTATAAATAAAAATAGTTGGTTGTGGAATAAAAATATGCAAGAAATGGTAAAATATAAGAAGTAATGTTAGAGCTTAGAGAAATGAGAAAACTATAAAATGACTAGTAGGGAGTCTAAGAGAACAATATGTGACGCTAAAAATTCTGTTTTTAATGATCTTTATAATAGACTAAATAATAAAGAGAGTGAAAATATATGTATAAGCTAGCCAAATAAAGAGAAAAAAAAAAGATTTAACTCAAGTAAAGTGTATTAACAATGAAAATCAAACTGTGGTTTTCTTAGAAAAATATATTCAACATAAATAGGTGAGTTATTTTGATAAACTTTTCAATGAAATTTTTGAAAATACGATCAACTAGAAAAATCTAATATGCATATATCTTCTTCATTAATCATTCTAAAACTGTAGCAACCATGAATATTTTTAAAGTATTTTATCACTCAACTGACATGTCTATTTAAATCTCCTCCAACAAAAATGTTTTCTTCAAGAGGTATTTTTGTACCAAGTCTTCTAGATCAATCCAAATTTTTTCCTTGGAACAAATATCTAAACTACTTGAGGAGCATAAACACTTATAATATTAAAAATCTTAGTATCAATGACAATCTAATGAGCTATAATTATATCTCCACTTCTATTAATTTTTACAACATTATCTTTCAAACTCTTATCTATAATTACACCTACACCATTTCTAGTGCGACTTTAACCTGAATATCAAATTTTAAAACCTAAGCTATCAATCTCCTTAGTCTTTTCTCCAACCCATTCATATTCTTAAATACATAGACATTTATCTTTCTATGAATCATAATATCAAATAATTAATCTAAATGTGAGAGTACCTATATTCTAAGATCATATCCTAATATTAGTTTCATGGACTAACTTCTTTATCTGCATTCATTCGTAATGTGGGAACCTTTACTTATTTGACACTACACGCGGACGCCGTTGTAACGGCCCTTGCATACTTTTCACTATATTCAGGCCATACAATGTGTCGCTTCTAGGGGACGCCCTAGCATTTACACAATGATTAAGAGGATTCTTGTCATGATTTTTTGACAAATTTTCTGCCGGTTGTTGACTACCTAACACAACTTTCCACTTTTTACATCCGGGGCTTGGGACCCTGCAATGACCGTGTTAATAAATTTTATATACTATTAAACATAAAATAACTTCTTTCATGTAGAAAGAAAAATAAGAACGTGAATTATTAGGACTTCTTCCAATCACAAATAATATCATAAATTTGATTAAAATCTTCCTTGCATCACTAGAACCATACTCATGCCATTTGATTGATACAAAGTCTATCAGTTTTCAATTTTTGTTAAACATTATTTGAGATTCCTATAACCCCTTGACACCTTCAATTTGCCAATCATTTGTGATATTAAAATTTCTATGAAAAACAAACATTTTCTCTAAAAATGGCTGCCAACTAATTTTAGACAACATTTTTTATAACCCTAAATTTTATTATTATTAACTTTATTGGGCTTTTTGTGGGGTCTCTTAATTTTGCCAAAAATATTCAAGATAATTTGTCCAAAGTATTTTTTTTATTCATTGAATATAATAAACTTGATCGTGAAAAGCTTCAATATGAAATATTTAGTTTATCAATAAAACCCTAACGATGATGTCTTTACCTCACCCATAACATCATTGAAATTTATTGAACTAATCACTACGGCCAAAGTGGGTCCATCATTTTTTATCATGATTTTTAGTTTGTGATCCCTTGACTGTAAGAATGAAAAATATTTTATAAAGTTTTATGTAAGGATTATAATATATATATATATAAAGTCTATCTTTACTCGTTTTTTGTATTCTAAAAAGTAAAGGCATAGAGAGAATTCTATAGCTCTAATTACATATAGAACATTCTACAAATCAAGTTTGTGTCTCATATCTTCATTATATTATTATTTATAAGCTCCCATTGTTGTCGTACACGATCATCAACCAGTAACTCACTAACACTTAGCTCTCATCTTGTGTTAGTTACCTAATAATGAGAATTGTCAATCAATCACTTGTTGTAATTCATTTACCAATCATTGCAAATAAGTTATTATTACTATCTATCGACATGTCATTCATTTGTCACGTGTCATAAGGTATTCACTTACCATCCATGGAGATCCTCCCTTATTATCATATATTTATGTTTAGTCACCTTCCATCCAATATGTTTAATGACTTAATTCCTAATATATATCATGTCTTAATTACCATAACTATTTATCACTTAATTTTTATCACTACCATCATTGCTTAATGTGCACCACCTTCTAATTTCTAGCATCAATGGATGTCTTTTGTCATCATCCATTCATCAAATTCAACCTACCCTTTATTTATTAGATTTTGACACTAAATATATCAATGCCTTAAAGATTAGTTTTAATATTAAAAAATTCATTCTCAATTCAGATGATTTTGAACATGCATCTCATTTGAAACTCTAGTTTATTATTAGAGTTATTCTAAACATTCCATTGCCAGATTCAATTCCAATCCTTACATTATTCTATAAGATTTTTTTAAGCTTAAACAAGCTAGAAAACCTTGAATTATCCCTTACAACAAGTTGAATGTAGTGATCATAGGGTGATTATAGGACTATTAAATTTAAAAATGACTATTATTTATAAATAACATTGATTATTCAATTAAGTTTAATTCAAAAAAGTTTAATCTTAGCCAACTTGAGATGATATTTTTCTCATGTTTCACCCTAATTAGCAATGATAGAATCCATTAGTGGATTCTAAAATGTTTAACTTGTCATACCACAAATGGTTTTGATCATTGGAGTATGTTAAACTCCCTTAGCCTTAGCCTAACCCAACATGACATTAATAGGCTAGTAACAACTTGAAGATTAAAATTACAAGAATTGCTCATAGCTAACAATTTTAGTAGGTTATAACAAGTTGATCATTATATAATAAAAGAATTGGCCTTTAGTAAAATTTAACTATACTACCTAGCCCAACTAACCCAAGTTGATAAATTGGACAAATTGAATTCAAATATATATTAAACTCGTGTGGTATGTGCACAAGTAATTGATGTATAGTTAACCCCCTCAAAGCACTTAATTTAGCCCTGGTGAAACCCTTTAATTCATAAAGGTTAAACCTAACATCATTAGACACTTTGTAGCTTAAATGGAATTAAGAACTTAGTTTGACATAACCAATGGACTCTATGCCTTCAATAAGATGTCCTTGAGTTAAAAACTACTTCTAAGTTCTAATTAATTTGATGATTTGACTGATTAAATAGCTAAAACTAAAATTTACTCATTTGAGATAGTAAAAGAAGAATTTGACAAAGTCTCCTTTAACTATAAAATTAATCAATCTAAATCAACCATAAGTTACTAATATGATATCTTTAGATTGATCACATATTTCTTGTGGAGTCAATTAACCCATTAATTATACAAATTAAATCCAAAGAATTTAATCGAATTGAACTTTATCATAAAATTTGTTCAACTAATTGAGCATGGATAAACTCTAAGATTTCCATAACAACATTTAACTTTAGCGAACCAACTCATTGAGTACTAACCATATTTATTATTATTGACCTCACTTTTGGTCAAATCCTCATTCACCTCAAATATTTATGAAAATTTTGAAATAAATAACACAAAATGAGAATCAAGTATAATTAACTTCAATCAAAGCCAAAATTTGTACCAAAACACTGTTCAATAGGGGAATATTCTGAAATTATCATTTTATGTACCAAAATTATCATTTTCTCTTGAGTCATTGTAGGGCTTGAAACTTCATTCTATAAGATACAGTTGGCTCATTATTAATATATAAATAGCACAAAATATGTTTTGATGATTATCAAACTATTTTTTATGTTGAATTCTATGTGGTAAGCTTTTGTGCATAAGAATTCATCTCGGATAAATTTTTTTTTAACAAAGCATTGTTTTACAAAACAGACTTTTCAAATGAGTTCAGATCATTAAAATCTTTTAAATAAGCCTCTCTGTAGCCAGTTTGAACTTCATTTTGAGGCTCATCTAGCCTACAATAATTTATATGATAATTATGATTTTTCCCTTGTTATGAATTTAAATCAACTCCAAACTCAAAGTATAATCAATGTGACCTAAGAAAATCAAAATTGGTTAATCTAAAGCTCATATACAATCTCAATTTTCTCTGTCATGGGGGTGGAGGCGATGCTTTGACTTGATTTTTTTGTGAAATGGGGATCACTTCTTGACCAAAATAACCACCTGCACTCACATTGGAAGACATTCCATGTTGGAAAAGTTTGCGGAATCAAATTGAGCCGAAAGGCCTTCAAACAATAGCCTTGGTTGGTGTAACCACACCACTCTTAGGTGTGGCTATGCCAGGCTCAGTGCAACCACACCACTCTTAGGTGTGGCTATGCCAGGCTCAGTGCAACCACACCACTTTTATTGTGGTGTAGCCACACCACCTTCTATAATGAAATGACCATGTCGCTGCACCCAAACGAGCAGCATAATTACATTGCCATGCGACCTAGCTAGTGAAGATACATGCGACTCCCGCTCATTTTTTCTGGTGATATGATGCCTACCTGTGCACCTCATCATTTCTCCACTCTATTTTAGTCCCCTTCTATCACATTCCACACATGCCGACTCTTCACTATCTCACCTCTTCCATTCTCACTTTCGCTCAGGTGCTAGATCTGCTTCCACTCGTCCAAAGTTCTTTTGTTTGTCACAATCACCCACTGTAGCTTCTCTATGACTCTTCTCTCCTTTCTCTTACTTCTTCCTCCTTGTTATTACTTTTTCCTATATATTCTTGCTTCTTCCTCTTTGTTGTTCATTCTTCTTCTTTCTCCTTTGATCACCATCTTTTCTTCTTTTCATTGCTATCCCTCCCCCATAACATTATTGATCTTCTCTATATTCATGTTTACATATGTTAAAAAGCACGTGAATATGTGTTAGTCTAATAATATCTATGTATTATGTTAAAAAATCAAATGTTTGTAATATTACCTATGTTGAAAAGCTTATGTAAGTGGTTTTAACTATTTTGAAAAGCATGTTTAAGTAGTTTTACCTATGTGGAGAAGCATATCTTAGTTTAATAATATCCATATTTTACCTATTTTAGAGTATGGGTTAATTTAATAATATCCATGCTTTACCTATGTTAATAAGCATGTTAGTGTGAAATTTTCATGTATTTTTCTCACCATGTTCCAAGCAAATAAAATAAAACAAAAAAAATAAAAATAAATGAAAAAAAAGAGAGAAGGAGAACCTCTCACATGTCTTACACTCTATTCCTTGGGTGTGAATCATAGACAAATCAAAATTTCACATCACAAAAGGTGTGATGAGCATGGATTATGCCAACAACAAAAAGAGGGGTAGCACAAAGAGAAGATACTCACAATAGAGATACCGTTATCATGGAGTGCACTAAAGAGTTCATGCAACAATAAATCAGAGAGTTGACAAATGAGATGAAAAACATCATCAAAAAGATATTGGCTGAGGAAAGGGAATAAAACCCATGACAAAAAGCACTAGTGCCTGAAGGTGAAGGGCTCACATGCTTGAAGAAGGGGTCGGAGATATCCAGTACCTCAAAAGTGTTGGATCGACACCAATTGATAGACAAGGGTTTGGATGAACCGAAGAACCCTATCATCCGAAGAACGCATTTTCTCGACAAATTTCTAAAGCTAAGGCCCTAGGAGATTCAAAGTTCCCACTATGGAGTTCTACAAGGGTCGGACTAAGCTGATCAACCACATTACCTCCTTTGAGTCCACCATCTGCTTGCTGAGGATCACAGGTGCATTGAAGTGCCACTTGTTTTTTCACTACACTAAGGGAGTTGGCTCTCAGATGGTTTAATGGATTGCTAGTGAGATTAAGCACAACTTTTATAAACTTTAAGCGGATGTTCAATCAATAGCCCCAGAAGAGCTCACAAGCTCTGTTGCAGTTCAGATAGGGATAGAGTGAGAGTCTATGTTTGTTCATCACTTATATCTAGAAGGAGAAGCTCAAGATGAAAAATATGGAACTCGCAGTACCACATGTTGCTCTCGCTCAAGGGTTGAAGGAAGGACCTTTTCGGTTTGCTCTAGTTATGCAGTCATCGCAGACCTTAGACAAGCTATTTAAACTAACCAACAATCACTTCTCGAGTGAGTACAACTCCAATCATCTTTCCACTGGGACATCTTTTTACATCGAGTGTCTGCTTGCTCATCATGAAGCACCGAGTATGACTCCATTAAGAGTCTCAATGGCCGAGACAGTAAAGGCCATCCAGAACAATAATTATTTTAAAAAAGGCATCCCTGATGAGGACTAAATCTTTTCTTCAGGGCTCAAAGAAATAATGTGCTTGCCACAAAGACCAGGACCACGAAACATAGTTATATTGACACCTTCGGAGCCTAGTCGAAGTGTTGATCAAAGATGAAAAGCTAAATGAGTTTGTGACACCAAGAGCATCGACCCAGAGGCAAGGGAATGCTCCAGTCAAAGAAATTTCAGATGAACTAGTCTAAGTAAGTGTCATTCACATCACTGTGGTGGTACTGAGAATCTTTGGAGGTGAAAATTTGTCGCAATGGGTCAGTCTAAAGAGGCTTTAGTTGGGAAGACTGTATGCACAGCCGCCTTCGCTCTAAAGTGCACCACACATCTTCTCATTACATTCACTGACACAGAACTGCCCCCAAGAAAAATCCTTATAATGAAACTATCATTATTGCCTTGATAAACAACTATCAGATTGATAACATCTTAGTCAACACTTGGAGCTCATTCAACATTCTATTCAAGTCAATGCTCGGTAAGATGGAACTTAAGGATGATTGCCTGACATAGCCAGCCATACTAATTTATGGCTTCTAAGGCGAGGGAAAGGAAGCCTTAGAATAATTGCCCTGGAGGTCAGCGTGGGAGAAGTTGAGAAGCAGTTCACTTGCATGAAAGGCTTTTTGGTGGTCGATTCAATGCAAACTAACAATGCCATCTTCAATCAACTTAGTCAGCCCTTGCTCAATGACTTTCAAGGTTGTGGTCTTAACGTAGTGCATTGTAGTGAAGTTCACAGGCGAGGATGAGATCATTACCATTTGGGGCAATCTGGAGCAGCCTTGTACCTGCTACATCCATAAGGTCAAAAGCGTGGAGTAGGAGTTGCTCAACCATCATAACTTACATTAAGGGGCTCGAGGTCAGCGGGATTACTTACCTAATCCCCATTGATTGAGAGCATGAGAAGTGAAGCTTTTGATGCAGGATCAAAGGACTTGCATATCCGAACCCTTTGAGAGCACTAATAGATCTTTGCATGGTCAGTAACAGAGATGTCATGGATATTAGTTGATGTTGCTTGCCACCGACGGAATATCAATCTTGCTGCCCGACTGATGAAGCATAAAATGAAGACTTCAGGTGTTGCTCTGGCTAAACCTATATATGAGGAGGTGCAAAAACTACTGGAGGCCAAGTGCATCCGAGATTTGTATTACTCAACTTAGGTTCAAACGTGGTTATGGTGCATAATGCAAATGACCAGTGGAGGATGTTCATCAACTTCACCTACTTGAACTCTACTTGCCCAAAGGATAGCAACTCATATTGAAGATCAACAAACTGGTGGACTTATTAAGCCATTTAGCGACAAGCTTCCTAGATGCCTTCTCCTAGTACCACCAAATCAAGATGAACACAATTGATTTGGAGAAGACTACCTTCATAACCAATGACGGTGTGTTCTGTCATAATATAGGCTTAAAAACATTGGGACTACTTACTAGTGGCTGATGAATATAATATTTTCTAAACAAAATGGTAAACATATTGAGTTGTACGTGGATGATGTATTAGTTAAAAATAAATAGGTGGAACAACACAACTCAAATGCACCCTCGAGGCCTCGACGGGAAAAATTCCCGGCTATCTCTTAACCCTTGAAGGAGTCTAGCATAATCTGACAATAGTACAAGCACTGCTAAACATACTTTCCGTTCGAAACAGTAAGGCAGAATAGAAGCAAAACGGTTGGATCGTAGGACTGTCAATTCATTTCCAAGTTAGGCAATAAATGTGCAATGTTCTTCAAACCATTAAGGAAAGCAAAAAAAAATTCACCTGATTGGAAGATTGTGAGCAGACATTCAAAAAAACAAAGAATTCTTTAGCATCACCAACATTTCTCTGAAATCCAAAACCAATGGAACTCTCTATGTACTTAGGGGTTAGACCAGAGGCCGTTTAGCTTTATTTTAGCCTAGATGAATTGGAGAAGCAATTCTAAGTCTACTAAAACAGTCAAACCTTCGGAGGCACAAAGAGCAGGCACCCCAGTATCGAGAAGAAAATCCTAAAATTTAAGCTATATCTGAATTTATTTTTCCTTGAACATCAAGATACCATTGATGCTATTGAAGATGTTATCTATCGCATTGAAACATCTGCTCTTGCCACCATCAGAGCAAGCACCCCTTTGTTCCTGATAACATCAGAGCATTGTGTTCGAAAGTTTTTCCCTCATGTAACAATTTAGAGTCATAATTTCACAAAGCCTTAGGAGAAGTCTGGAAATTGATGCAAGTGGGATTTAACTTCAATTTTATCACAAAGCAAAAGCTGCACTTTCAAATCCTGGATCCCATAAATCCAATTTCTTTTTTACTTTTCTCCTCAATTTTGCCTCAATTAAATTTTGAATTTACAAGATTTATTAAAACAGCTAAAGCCATTACCAATTACCACAACCCCACAATAAGAAAATCATCACAAAACTAGAATCAAATGACCAAAAACTCAATCTTTTGAATATTTTTCTTGCAGAACTCTGCAAGGCTAACTGTACCTGGACGGCCAAGCGTCGACACTCCCACGCCGAAGGCCGTCACTCGACCCATCTGGCTAAGCGGCTCTTTGTGTTCATCTCTCAGCTTATGATCCACAAGAGTCAATTACTCTTGCTGCAGCAAGGGCTCACCTGAAGTCAATAACAAGAAACCAAAAAATGGGAAATAATGCAGCTCAAAATCTATTTTCAGTTCTTGATGCCTAAAAGATCGCCTGCGTTTCACAGGGTTGTTAGATTCGGTTTCTAATCTGTGATAACTAACTCGTTTACCATTGAAACAAAATCTCGACCAAATTTATCAAAATCTGAACAAAATATAAACAAGTCAATTAACATCATTGCATTAATTTTTTGGCAAATTCGCATACACATCACTCAATTACAAATCATCACATCAAAGATGTGACTTTAAGGCTAAACACAAGCTTCCATGCAGAGATACGGTTGCACATATCTAAAAAATTACAGTTTAGATGTTAGATTTGTAAATATAAAAGATTTGAGTGGTGGCATGTGTGTAACTCATCCTAATTTTTTAGAACGCAGCTAAGGCGCCGGATATCAACTAAACCGATCGATAAAGAGCATTGAAAGTTGCTAAAATCTTGGATTAGAATAATAAACTCTTAAATCCTATTATCTGCAACCATTTAAATATTAACTACAAGAATTCAAAATAATCTCTCGAATAAACACAAAAAGTAATGAAACCAGTAGAGCTTCGAACAAAACTGAACCCCCAATGAAACTTTTAGTCAATGAGGTCTCAAATATGACTTCCCCATATGAGAAACTTCTCATCTTAAAGCCGCCTAAAGCCTGAAAAACAGCAAACAAGTACCCTTGCAACCAAAATTTACATTCCACACCATGGGTACAGAAATGAGAAAAAAAAAAGGAATAGAAAGTGTTACCATTCAATTTAAAAAGCCCAAGTCTAAGAGAACTCTCGATCTGTACAATACCATCTTTTTCTGATAAAGCATCCTCACTACTGATTGAGTCTCTCAGCATCATTAAAACAATAATCACATTTGCCTTGAAACAGTTTCCTTGAGATGATATATTCTGCCTACAGAGCTTGAGGTGCTCAGATCCATTACCATGCTGGAGCAATTCCTCAATAACTAGACTGGAGATTTAATTATTCGAAAATTTGGAAATGATAATCTACATTTTAGGGAAGTTCAAAACTTGCATCAAACCAATGCTGTAATTGCTGAAAGTTTAATTCTATATGGAACCATGTCAGAAAAAAAATGCTTACACATTCTAGTGAAGTTTGGTTCAGCAATGCGCATAAGTTTTAATGATTTGTTTGTTCAACAAGTTCCAGCTGCGGAGAACAAAGGACTGTACTTGTTGACGAAGCACGGCAATGCTATTACTACGCTCTTAGGATGTTTGTTTTTCTCAGAGCCTAAATCGTTGTTGGAATTATCTGCAGAGATATTGCCAAAAAAAAAATGACCTTTAGTAGACATTAAATGTATTTTTTCCAAATTAAATTATATTGCCTAAAATCCCAAAATGTTCTTATAGAGCAAAGCATTGCACGGCTAGAAAAAGCTAAAAAGATTTGCTCAGTAAACAATCCAAAATAGGTTGTGCTTGTTCATGTGAAAGTAGGTAGTGCTAAACCAGGATTGTTTAAAGGGACATTTACATAAATACCGCTCAATTACTTTCAAGTGAAAGTACGTGGTGGTAAACCAGTATTTTTAAAGGAGGATTTACATAAATACCACTCAATTACTATATATTTACATATCTAACAGCTAAAATTTACTTTTTTTACATTTATGCCAACCAAATCTTTCATATCACATTAAAAAAAAACACCATTTTAACTTTCAAGAAGTGAAATGCACCTTTTTTATGCAGAAAGCAGTCGATAATATGACTACAAACTATTTTGCATATTGTCAAAAAAGAGATAATTGCTTTACTCCCCAGTAAAACAAAAAGGAAAGTAGAATGATGAATTAATATAATGCACTACTTATCACATCATGTGTGCGCCCTAATGCTTACTAGTTTGTTATAATTTGTCTTGTTAATATCTGATTTAAAATTAAAGTTTTTCAAAATAATTTGCAAAGAATAAATCACCACGAATGAAAAATGAGGAGTCGTAACGCATAAGCCAAAAAGATAAAACAAGGCCATTGATGATCATATAGTTTATATTTAACATAAAATGTCATAAATCGCTTCATAATTTTAATTAATATGATGCTTATAAAAAAAAATTAATAGGTAATGTTTATAGTGATATTAATAATGACAATTTACTAAAAGAGAGAGCATGTCATTGCACTACGGAACATGAACTTGAAGAAAAAAAGAAAAGCTCACCAATTATTGATTTACTAAAGAATGAAATAATAGGTAAGTAGAAAGCTTTTTATTTTGAAAAAAGCAACTGATTTAGAGTCAGCACCTGGGGCCACCCTCAAGACTTTCTGGCACATTGTAGTGTCTTGGAAGTTCAAAACAGTGTAGTCCAAAAGCTTCAATCTGTCAGTATTGCTCATTTTCTCAAATCCAAATGAAGAAGTCCATGTTTCAAGTAGTTGAGGCACTGCCGGTAGTAGAAATCTTTCCACTCCAACTGATACAAGAAGCTATATCACAAAGAAAAGCATAGTTAAGGAAGAGAACAGCGAAGATAGAAATTTCACACATTGGATATACATAAAGTATATATGGAATGAAAACATTATTTAGTATATGATAAACTACATCAAGAACATTAGAAGAATTATAAGAATTGGGCAGCAAAAGCTTCTGTATATTTAGAAATTAGTACATAAAACATAGCATATCTGAAATAAAGACGAGTATAAATGGTATGCCATGATGAATATGACGTTCTTACTAAATCGAAATTTTAAATAACTTGTAAATACATAAAAACATATGCCTCCAATGTACCATGAATACGAGAATTCCATTTTTCCATGAAAATCCAACCATTCTAAAAAATTTGAAGTAAACATAGACTATCCAAAAAGGCCCTTCTAGAACTTTCAAAACAACATGAAGCAAATTAGTGCTATGTTTTGGCGTTCAGTTTTCACTTAACTCCACCCAAAAAAGACGTTTGGAAAGGTTTTAGAAGAACACTATTTTTATACATTTGAACATAGGGAACTATATTCCAGTACGACAGTTGAAGCATAAATATCTATCATGTCCAACATACTTACAAAAAACTCAAAACTAGGCCTGAAAAATCCTTTGGTGAAGATATCTACTATTTGCTCCATTCTCAAAGTGAAAGACATGCAAATAGCTCCACAATTAATCCTCTTTTTTTTTTTTTTTTGAAGTGTCTATCAATCTCCACATTTTTTAGTGATCATTTTGCACTAGATTTTGTACAATGCTTATGACAGCTTTATTGTCCAGTACAACTTCATTGGCATATTTATCGGGATCCACAACTCTTCAATAATTCACTTCAGCCATCACATCTCACATACACCATTAGCCATAGCCCAATATTCTGTTTTGGCACTACTCCTTGCCACTACATTCTATTTTTTACCTCGCCATGTAACCAGATTTTCTTAAAAATATGTACAATATACGGATATCGATCTCCTGTCAACAACTGAGCCCACCCAATATGCATCAGTTTACGTGGTCTTTTGAAAGAGTAAGACCACAGCATGGTGTACCTTTCAAGTATCTGAGAATCCTTTTAATTGCTTTAAAGTGTTTCTCATATAATGAATGCATAAGTTGACTTACCAAACACACAGCAAAGGCGATATGTGCCCTTGTATGTGATATGTATATCAGATTTCCCACCAACTTTTGATATTGAGTTGTATTCACTGGTTCACATTTCTTCTCATCTCTCACTTTTTGATTGGGATTAATTGGAGTGTTTGCAGGCCTATAACGAGAAATCTTAATTTCCTTTAGAAAACCAATAACAAGTTTCTGTTAGTAAACAACAATCACTTTCTTTGATCTGAAAAACCCTATGCTAAGCAAATACCTCAGATATCATAAATCTTTGGACTAAAAAATTGATGATAAGCACATCTTCAACTTGTTCATTTCATCTACATTATCTTCGGTGTGAATTATATCATCCACATACACAATCAATATGACTATTTTCCCATCCTTCGAATGCCTGAAGAACAATGTATGATCTCCTTGCACTTGAGTATACCCCAAATCTTTAACAAACAGTGTAAATTTATCAAATCACGCTCTTAGTGATTACTTTAACCTGTATAGAGACTTTTTAGTTTACACACATTTGTGTTGAACTTCTCACTAAATCTTAGAGGTGCATCCATGTACACTTCTTCCTTTAAGTCTCAATTGAAAAATACATTTTTTACATCTAACTGTTGTAGGGGTCAGTCAAGATTAATTGCAACCCTTATAGAGTTTAATTTTGCAAATGAGACGAATGTCTCTTAAGTAATCAATACAATAGGCTTGAGTATATCCTTTGATGACAAGTCGAGCTTTTTACCGTTCTAAAGAGCCACTAGAGTTATATTTGACTATAAACATTCATTTGCATTTGACAATTCTCTTCCCTCTAAGTAGATCAATCAATTTCCACGTTTCATTTTTTCTCAGAACTTTCATTTTCATGAAGAAAGCTTCCTTCCACTTAGAAATTTTTAGAGCATTATGCACAGTATTAGGATTCTCCATACACAATAAATATGAGTTAAAAGTTCGAAAAATGCGTGAAAGATTTTCATATGGCACATAATGAGATAATGGATGTTGGGTGCAAGACCTCATCCCCTTCCAAACAACAATGAGAAGACTAAAATCATTAGATTAAGGATTAAAGCTAGACTAAATTTCAGGACTAAAAAACTCATAATTCAAAGAAGTAGGTTGATCACGTGGTAAAGGCTTAATAAGGACATGACCTGGGTGTTTCATGGATTTTGGACGATGCAAAACATTCGTAGGCTTTTTCTTTTGAGTTGTCATTTGCTGCGAGTGGACAATGTCAAATGGTACCAATGTCGTAATTTTTTTTCCTATTTCATCTTTATTAGTTTATTATATGATTATGAACATCATGAGATGTCATTATATGAAGACAAGAACCATTTTCAATATAAAAAAAACTAGACCCACTGTTGATACAATATAGTTTAGATTTTCAAGTTGAACAATCAATGGTTGGAAAGATATTATTTTACCAAAATTTTAAGAGTTTCCGCTTTTGGTATCTTCTATTATATTGGATTTTCAGGTTGAACAATCAATGTTGTAGAAATACTATTTTGTCACAATTTTAAAAATTTCCACTTTTGATATCTTCTATTTTTATTCTTTTCTATTTTTAATAGCTTTCTACATATAGAATTATTTATTGTTGGTACTTTCTATTTCTTTTCTTCTAGCATGGGAATTTTGAGGTTAATTTTGTGGCTTTCCTAATGTGGCAGCTTTTCATTGCTATTAATCTTTTAAATGAGTCTTAGAAAATTGAAAAGGAATAATTATATTTTTCTTTCCAAAAAAATTACATGGTGTCAGAGCTTTTAAGTTTTTTTCTCTCTTGCTGTTGTTTCAAATCCGCCGATATGCACTTCTGTTAGTGGCTTTGATTTCTAGATATGCACTTCTGTCAGTGAACGATTTCAGTCACATATAAAACGATCGCTCGTGATCGTGAACGATGAATTTGTCTCTTCTGCACTCCATATTTGCCCAAATCAATCTACGTAACTGAACCTCGCAATACAATCATGATTCTCACCTTTCTAATCATCAACGAAGCTCTGTCCCTTCTGCTCTTCTGGTTTCGCTCAAAACCATAAGCTAATTGACTATACTTTGCAATGCAATCTTGATTCAAGCTATCTGGGTAGGCAACGACTGGATTGCAGTGTACAGGAGTTCCCGTTCAATCTTGAACTCTTCCAACGTGCAAAATGGATCGCCTGCCTCGCAAAAAGGAACTACTCTCCCGCATCTCACTTCCAACAAAGAATCTTGCTCAGAAGTTAAGAAAACAAGTCGACCTAGTCGGGATCTCGCTGGAAAGTTATAGAAACTCCTGTTGCTTTCGCTGTAGCTATATCAATAAGAGGACTTCGGTCCTTCTCCACCCATTTTTTCTCCGACTACGGTTTTCTCTTTCGCTAAATCCTTCGACTTCTCCTCAGATGCACAATTAAGCACCAAATTAACTCACGATCAAAATCTATTCGTAGCTCTGTCCCATCCTCTTCTTTCCTCTAATGTTGTGATACAAGTCTGCAATTAAGAGCAACCAAAGAAAATTTACTGTTTTCCTTATTAAAATAATTTTGAAACAACTTCTTCGTACCCATGATGGTACGAGTAATATAAAAAATCATGACATAAGAAAAAAGACAAGTTGGAAGCTTTATGGTGAACTTGTGAATAGGAAATCAAAATCCAAACGAGAATGTCGAGCCTATCAACCCATAGTTGAGGAAACTAAAAAGTCTTCTGCAAACTCGGATGCAGTTCCTTTCACCAAAGAGCAATTAGAACATTTGCACAAATTATTTATAGTCAAAATTGTCACCGACTCTGTCTTACTCTTTAATACAAAAGAGAAATTCTCAAAACACTGCAATATTATGTGTTAATCCTAATTTTGTTCAATCTTGCATAATTGATTATGGTGCAAGTGATAATATGATTGATTGGGTATTCTAAATATTCTTATCTTATAAACCCTATGCAGGAAATAAAAAAACCAAAATTGTCGATGATTCTCTCTAGGTAATTGTCAGGATAGGAACCGTCAAAACCAACTATTTGTTAACCCTTCGTGATATGTTCCATGTTCTCAATTTGTCTTGTAATCTATTTTCTATTAGTAAAATTATTTTCGATCATTAGTGCCAACTAATTTTTACCTTTTTTTGTTGTGAGTTTCATGAATTGACCAGTGAGAGAATGATTAACCAAGTTAAAAGAATGAACTCTATTATTTTGACAATGAACTTGATGCAAATAGATAATGTCAAAATACTTGCTTAAATTTTGGGTTTATTTTCAAAGATGATATTATGTTATGACATTATAGGCTAGATTATCTTAATTTTTAACATTTAAAATTCTTGTTTCTCATTTTATTTCAAAATAAAATTTGTCATCTTTCTAATGTGAAGTTTGTTAGTTTGCTAAACATTACCGTGCGTCTTTTTCTCCCCAAATTTACAAACCTACTACATCATTTACTCAAATTCATATTGATATCTGAGAACTTTATAAGCTTCTTACATGTTCTGGGAAAAAATGATTTGTGACATTTACTGATAACAAAAGTTTAAGTTGGTTATATTTAATGAAAGAAAAATCTAAAGTGTAAATAATTTTTAAAAAATATAACACCATGGTACAAACATAATTTCAAAAAATTATTAAATTATTACTAAGTGATAATGACTAAGAGTATATCAAAAATATTTTGGATCAATTTTTTTTTTCAAAAATGAAATAGATCATCAAAATTTTTGTGTCGAAACCCCACAACAGAATGGTGTGGCTAAAAGAAAAAATAATTACTTATTGGAAATAGCTCGGATATTACTATTTATAAATCAAGGCCAAAATATATTTGGGGTGAAGCTATTCTCACTGTTAGATTCCTTATAAATAGAATACCCAATAAACTTATAAACTTTAAAATACTTTTTAATGTTTTCATAAAATTTACCAACAAATTATAAATACTATTTTCTTCTTTACCTTTAAACTACTATTTCTTCTTCACCTTAAAATTTACCCACCAAATTATAAATACTATTAGAATACCTCATAAAATTTATAAATTATCAATACTATTGTCTTCTTTGCCTTTAAAGATATTTGAGTATACTGCATTTTTTCACATTCATAGTCATAACCAAAAAAACTTAAACCTTGAGTAAAAAAAAATGTGTTTGTTCATTGTGCTCCTACTCAAAAGAGAAATAAATGTTTGGATCCTATTTTCAAACAAAATATTTCTTATCATGGATGTCACATTTTTTAAGTTACAACTTTTTTTTTTAACCTCAGCTTCACCGTGAGGGTGTGTCCTATAATTTATTCAACACGTGAACTTTAAGGTAGGTTCATGAAGGGAGAATGATAATAAACATATGGAGCAAATCTTTTGATAAGCTGGAGTTAAAAGCTGGCCAGTACAGGAGTGAATTAAGATTATGGGAGACGAGTTTTAAATTAGAGTCCGGCGCCAAGAGGAAAATTACATAAAGCTCTCTATTTGACCACAACAACCCTAGACAGTTCCTGAATAAGGACAGCAGAGGTAACTATCATGAATACTGGAAAGTATTTTTCTAATCCACAGATTGCGTAAATTGATGCGCATGGTAAAATTTTCTCAATGCTAAATTTATGAACAAAAACTATAAAAGCAAAGCTAAACAAACCTTTTCAATTTCACCTAATAGAAGCCGGCACATTCCTTGTCGGCGATATTTCACACGAGTCCCGACAAGCGGCATTTCCGCAATCTTTTTACCATAGATCCTAATTGAGACATATGCAAGGATAGGATGAATAGCTCACAATAAAACATAAAAACACAAATTTAAAAGGGCATTAGGCCCGTACCAAAAATAAAAAAAAAAAAAAAAAACTATTCTAATTAAGCAAAACCAAATAAAACCTGAATGTGGCAACAGATATCAGCTCATCGCCCTTCTCTAAAAGCATAGCATAAAATCCATAGAAGTTCAATCGTTTCAGTTCAGACCTGCAAGATGATCAACAGTAAAAACCATAAAAAAAGAAGTCATATCAGCAGAATACAGCCTAACAAGATGGTTTGGTTGATCTCAGTGCACATTGATTGGAAAAGGGTTTTTTTAAGCGTTATAATGCTAAGGAAAACAAATCAAATCTCTGATGTGGTACAGGACAGTTAGTTTAGCCTAAGAAAAACTAAGCCTTCAAAGGCCAAACGAAAGGAATTAGATTGGGTTACAAAAGAGCAAAGCCAGATACATTTTTCATGCATCGTTAGGTGCATTTTTATTTTTGGTTAAATCTCTATTTTCTTATGTGGTTTATCTTATTAGCTTTTGTCATACTCTGGAGGTAATAATATATTCGTACTCAAACACTTACTTAGAATTAGATTTCAAATTGAAATGTGATCAGAACTTTATAGCTCTATTTCTATAAATAGAGACTTGCAGCTTGCACAATTGACAATTGAAGATTGTATGGTATCTTTATTTTATTTTGACCAATGAAATTCTCTCTTGCAATACCTTAATCAATATTTTATTGCATCAACTTCTTCGTCAAACTAGGCACTAATAATTAATTTCACAAGTCAAAAGATTGCATGCAAACTTTATATAACTTGAGAAAATGAGTATATTAGGCAGTGTTTCCATTTTCTTTCCAAAGAGAAAGGAAGGTCCATATTCCCTCCTAAAAAATTTTAAATTAGCATAAAATGCCACAGCAAGCTTCAGAAATTAAAAGAGCCTGAGATTTGAGAAATTGCATACTCTTTATTGAAAAGAATATCAGCAACAATATCCCTCTGCGTGCGAGGTTCAATTATAGATACGAAGCATTCATTAAGTACTTTAAGTGCCACACAGAGCTTGCTATGATGCTCAGCTTGTAGCTCAGAGTCAAACTGATCACAGTCAGCCCTATAATCTCTGCCAGATCTCAAAATGGTGCATGACAAACCTTCAACAGCAGTAGGCTTAGATTTTCCTATAAGCCTCCGGAGGCCAAAAAATATCTACAGAATAATTAATTTTTAGTAATTAATATATTTAATAAAAAAAGTTTAAAATTGAAAACTTCCTAAATTATGAGCTAAAATAAGCGATTGTAGCTTCACAGTTGCAATTTGAATGTTTTATGAAAACTATGACAAGAAACATCAATCAAGCAATGAAATATGCTGCATGTTTAATATTTAATATATTTAATAAAAGCTAAATATGAGAAAACTCAGTTAGAGTCGCAACACAACTGCCAAAGTCGGCATAAAAATTTTAGAACATGAAACTAGGAAGAACAGATTAAATACCAAAAGTTTATTTTCATATAACATAGATGATTATCAAAAGATTAATTTAACCAGATCAAACTAACTGCACATGTTAAATTTTAGTGATAAAGTGCCAAAGAATAATTTAATGGTTAAAACAGCTTGAATTGAATTAAAAAAGAGTAGAGTGCCAAAATAGTGCCTTGAATACTTACATGGGTCCATTTCAGTCCCATAGTTTATAAAATGCCAACTTAGTTGCAGACTATTGTGATTTAGGCTGAAATATTCTCCAAGGAAGACTATTTTGCCCCCTTTAAAAGATGAGAATAAATTAACATATTTATAAACTCTGTGAGTAACATGACATTAGTCAAAGAGTCGGGGACCATTTTGACACTTTTCTCAATTAAAATATAAGAAATGCTTATGAATAAATATTGCTCTAGACATTATGATTAGATGTTATATGGACAGCTCTTAACTTTATGGCAAGACAACGTACAAGTTATCAAGTACATGAACATAGTTGACGATTTCCTTTTAATCAACTGCACTAATAATGATTGAATGAGAGAATGAATTAATATTTATGCAATATGTTTATTTATATTTATTTAAATAAAATAAATCAAATTATAAATTTTACGAGTGCAAACTTCATAAATCTATAGGCAAGGTGTGCCACGCATAATTTGAGGCGTGCGCCTCACATGTGAAGCCATAAGGTGCACACATCCTAGCAAAAAATCCAAAAATATATTGACATTCGTCTCCTATTATACACCATAAATTTGCGGCTTTATATATATATATATATATGGCGTGCAGCTCTGCTAGGGTTTCGCCCGATGAAGATTCCCTGCGTTGAATTCTTCGGCTTTCAATCCATTGATTTCGTCGTGGTCGGCGACGAAGGTTTTGTTGTACTCGACGACGAAGGGCTTCTCTCCTTCGGCTTTTTCGCATGTCGTCTCCTCCTCCTGACGCATTTGTGTCATCGTTTCGTCCTACCCGACGACGAAGAGCTTCAGCTCCTCTGTTTTGTTGTCTTCATTGAGCTTCATTGAAGCTCCTTCTTCTGCGATTTCGACCTTTTCGCGGTTGTTTCTTCTGTCTTCATAGAGCTCGTCGAGCTGCGCCTGTTCCGCGACTTCAACTTCTGCGGCTTTGCCCCGACCGGCTTCAGCTCCACTTGGCAGGGCTTTTCCCTGCAGTGATGAAGCTCCCTTCTTCTTCGGTTGAACCTGCCAAAGCCTCATTTGCCCACATGGTGGGTAATCCTCAGGTGGAGTCGACGGTTGTCTTTCCCTCAAGTTATAAGGAGTGTCGTGATGATACAGGTGGCTGCCTTTTTATTAAGAATGTAAGTAGGAAAAGTGAGAAAGCAGCACTTCTTTTCTTTGACTTAGAAATTTCAATCCTGACTGAGAAATTCAAGTACGCTCTTATTGGGAAATTACAGTGGGGGCACCTACCTATAGAAGTTATCAGGAAAAGTTTTGATGATCTCAAACTAACAGAAAAGTGGAAAGTGGAGCTCATGGATGAGAGACATGTGTTGATTCAATTAATCGTGGCTGAAGACTGCACTGGAATTTTCTCCAAAAAAATATCTTAACATTGCAGACAAGTCAATGAAGTTACTCAAGTAGTCTCCTGATTTTGACCCTAATCATGAATCTCATACTGTATCGGTATGGTTTCTACCTGGTCTCAAGCTGCACTTTTTTCATCATCAGGTTCTTTACTCTATTAGGGTCATACTCGGGGACCCTATGAAGCTAAATCTACCCACTTTCAACCTAACCAGACCTTCTATGACCAGAATACTTGTGGAAAGAGATATTACTTTGCCCGATGTTACTGAAGTCTGGTTGGGCACAACGCATAATGGATATTGGCAACAAATCGTCATGGAGCATAGACCTTTTTATTATTCTCATTGTAAGATGTTTGGGCATACTCTTGATAAATGTCATAAGTTTCACCCTAATTTGAAATCTAAAGATTAAATGAATAAGGATGGTTCTAAGGATATATCTGTACCACCTAGAGAGAAATCTACCACAGAACAGATTTTGGTGTTTGATTCTATTGCCCCTGTCGTTACTGTTATTGCGAGTGATGTGATGCTTGCACCTTCAAACCTCATAGAAAACAATACTGATGGACTATTACCTACAAATGATAGTGTTCAGATTGATAATCCGGAGAGCCTCGTAGCTCCACGTTTTCAGAAAGTATCCGGTGGAGAGGCGACTCATACTTCACATATACTAGAACCTATTGTGGGTACTAGGGTTGATATTCATTATGCTTCAGGTCTACCACTCCATCAGACTGATTCTTCGGATGAGGAATGACAGGTCTACTCCAGGAGGAAGAAGAATGGAGGCCGACTCCAACTCGGGAACATATTGGATGATACATTGGTTACTACTGACAATGACAATCATCTTACCAACTTATTAGCTTGTTTTTTTACCTAGAACTAGAGGCAGAGGCAAGTCCAAATTGGGTCACTCTCTAGCCACCTGATACTATGTATTTCAACATTGTTAGGCTTTTTATTTCAGTGTTTAATGTATTTTTTTTTCTAGTTTTGAAACCTTTTGTGATTTTTTGTATGGACAGAATGCCATGTTTGGGTCCTCCCACACATTGTATCTGTATCTTTTTTTCTATTTAATATATTAGCCATTTTGGGCTTTAAATATATATACACTACTAGAGTAGGCTTGAATGAACAAGAGAAATGAAAAATTATTTGATTGGTTGATTTCATACAATTATAGGGATGGCTTGATAGCTTCCCCTTAGAGATCTTTGTTGAGTTCTCTAGTTATCATTTTTTTTCATGGACTAACCATTTTTTTTCTCTCCCCCTTAGTTGCCTATTCAACAGAGCCACAAACCCTAGACCCCTTTATTAAAGCTCATGAGTTTCAACTCATCCCGATCTAACATTAAACTTTAGCAACATCCTTCAAAGAACCCTAGAACCCCCGTGCTTCCCTAAAGTTCTTTGAAGGATGCTGCTAAAGTTGAGTTCTCCTTAGAGATCTTAGTTGAGTTCTCCTTAGAGATCTTAGTTGAATTCTCTAGTTATAAATTTTTTTTTCATGGACTAACCACTCTTTTTCTCTCTCTCCCTTAGTTTCCTAACAAACAGAGCCACAAACCCTAGACCCCTTTATTAATGCTCATGAGTTTTTCTCTCAACTCATACCGATCTAACATTAAACTTTAGCAGCATCCTTCAAAGAACCCTAGAACCCTAGTGCTTCCTTAGCTAGCCCCCTATATTTATTTCATACTCAATCTTAATCTTAATGATCAACAAAATTTTAATTTTTGCTATTATAATCGTGCAACCTTTTTAGAGAATTATAATTTTAAATATATTAGATTTGCATATTTTTAAAAATATGTGAATATAAGTAGCCATCAACTTTAATGTGTAGTGAATTACATTCAAAAAAATCTTGCCAATTTTACATGTTAAAGTCATCCAAATAGAAAGAAAATTGATATTCATGAGAATTAACTAATTAGAAGGTGCACACCGCAGTGCTTTTCTAACATTCTTCGTCAACTCTCGAGGATTTTTCAAAAATTTCAATTATTCTAAAATAACGACAATTTAAAATGTTTACATTGGTACCTCCATTTATATCAACAGCTGAAGCCCCGTGGTGCCATTCCGTGATGTGGCATTTTACTTTCACAAATGAAAATTTCTAATGTCGTGATAGAGCCCCATTACCAACAAATGAAAATTTCCGATGTCAGGATTGAAGTCCCTTGTTGGGCAAATAAAAAATCAAGCCTAATGAAACCCATCAAAAACTTGATAGGGATCCCTCAATGGGGTTCACATTCTACATAGGGATAAACTATAGAAAGAGAAAAGATCTTAGCATGTCGAATTACTTCTCTCAATCACTCCTGAGTGTCAAGAAAGGCCTCAGTTTGAGATTACAAACCAAGATGACAATGCCAAGCCAAAGCACACTTGAGAACAATGAGTCCAATTCAAAATCGAGGTCAATTTAATATCCTTCATGATTTTGTATCTCAACTAAACCTAAATCAATTAACTCAAGGACTTCCATCAAATCCCGCTTCACTTAATGATTTGGATATATTTATAATAGATCTCATTATTCTACAAAATATGTAAAAATTCTCATTTCATAGTTAGTTAAAATAGAAATTCTTTAATTAAGGCCTAGTATCATCAATTTTAATGAACTAAACAATCTTTCAAAATAACCAAGAGCTCTTCTTATTTATTGAAGTATATATTCAGTAATGAAAAAACATATACAAAATGTAAAATTCAGTGCATCTTCTCTCAACAGTTTCTAGCTCCTATTCCACACAGGTAATAAAAAAGAGGCTGAATTCCTCAACAACTAAGATAAAAGATAAAAAATAGAAATGAAGTTAACAAAACTGGTGGACAAATTTATTCAACAAAATGCAACAACATCCACAGCAAAAGTCTGAAAGAATCAAATTGATAAATAACATCATTTGAACTAGATGAAAAAGTCAAAACACAAATTACATGCAATAAAGTATTCTGAAGCTAATAATATTTTGTAACAAATTCAGCCGTAAGTATATCTGGTTAATCCTTGATGATTAACAAAAGAATTCTGAAACAAAAGTACACACAAAATGCACATAATTCTATTCATCAAGAAGATTTAAACAAGATCAAGTATTTAGTTTATTTTATTTTGGGCAAGGCTATCCCTATTTGGAAGGGGGTACAGAGTGCATTACGTTCCCACTATTGCGGTGTTTGAGAGATATTTCATTAAGGCAAGTAAATCCCCGTAACAGAATGAGTTTTTTTCGCAGTTTCAACCCTATGACAATAAGGCCAATGATGAAAATATCCATTGCTCCAAGTTTCACCCTTGCAAGGCTAACAGCATACCTATGGAGATAAACGCAAATTTAATGCTTAATATACGAAACTAGAGAACTAGTATTTGGCATGCAAAGGCTAAGTAGTTCTTTAGCAGAAAAGAAGCAATTGCAGAAAGAAATCGATAAAGTAAATGAATGGTATAATTAATTAAAAAAACCTTTGAACAACTGGCACTACAAAACCAATTTCCAGTTGGACATGACTGTAAATTTTTCCATCCTCCTTTTCTCATACATCCAACATGGTCTGCAAAAGATAAGAGCACATACTTCAAATTGATAATATGTCAGACAAAATTCAAGGAAATAAGTTGGTATAAGACTTACATTCATGCTCACACTGATCACAATATAACATTGTTTTATCAGAGAATTTTTCAGTATCAGGATTAAATTCACTCGAACTGCAAATATGGCATCGACAGGATGGGCAAAACCATTTATCCTCAGGCACAGCCTGCAAATACATGAATATCATGGTTCATGTATTGAATGAGGAAGATATTACCATAGTGGACAAAATAACTAGCATGAAGTACCTACTTCATATTCAAATGTATTTTTAAGACCTGTTTACAGAAATGAAAATTGGAGATATGAATAAACGCCTCTGGAAAAATCAATAAAATCATAGCTAACAAATCGACAGGCCAGGTAAAAAACAACAAAATTTTAATATATTATATTAAGCATCCCAAAGGTGAATTTATAATTGCAACTTAGCTAATCAATAAAAGCATGTTTCTCTACGTATAAAAAAATACATAAAAAGAATTCATGGTATTAGATATCAGTTTATCGAAAGATAACAGTATGATTGGCTTGGTAAATCAGCTCAAAGAAGCAAGGAAATCAAGTCGAGATATAAAAGACAGAATAGAAATGCTGACTCAATGACCAGGACCATAACATTAATCAAATTCTACTGTTAAATTAATTCACTAATACTTGACCTTAGAACTCAGAAAATTGCCGAATGCTGGCGATCAAGCCAAAAGTATGCCATGTGTAGAAGTTATCAACAAAATTATTTAAAAAAAAAAAAAACCTCATTAGAGACCTGCGGTGAAGGTTAAGAAGCAGACCTAACAGCAAATGGCAAAAAAGAAAGATATGATTGCAAAATTCCTGAACACTAGAAAATAAAAAATAATATTTATAACATTTATAATATTGTGAAGTATAATTAATATGTTTTCAAGGTATGAAGTGATAATAATGCCATAACATTAAATTAAGAAATTAAGTTCCATTGTGTTCCAAATCCAAAATTTTTTGTGCATAGATCACCATTAAAAAGATTCAGTAAAATGCTTAAGCTTTTAGCATGTATAACCTAGAAATATTCTATTCTAACATTCCCATCACTGCATTTCTTTCAAGTACTCCATCTTTCCTTTATCTTCCCACAATCATCTTCATCACATCCTTAATGATTCTCAAGATTTATAAGTGAAATCGAGTACCTACATTTGTATAAACATATTTCTTAGAGTGAACTCTCTATTCATTAATTTTTATGTTCTTTCTACCGCACTTCTGTGAAATTATCATCAAGAAAAATTAAAGCATCTTTTGAGATTATAGTGTCTACACAAATCTCTTACCAAAACAAGTAGGTTGCCTTACTTCCTAGAGCATTAAAGGCAAGGTGCTAAGTATGCTTTAGTGGTGACGCCAGCCTAAGATTTTTGCAAAGCACTTTAGTCTCAACTTGCCTCATTCATAGGTCTAATTGAGAGATCAAGTTGCCTAAACAACATTGATTGTGTAAAATTTTAAACTTCAAAGCACTCATCAAGAAATTTAATGACAGAAACTCTTTAAAAGTTTTTTGCCACTACAACCCATCCCATTAAAATAATCATATGTGCATGCCCGTGCACACATACATTAAAACATACTAAACCTGATAAATTTCCTTATATGTGTCTGAACATGAAATGTCTCGGGAAATATAAGTGATGGAGGTGAATAGAAAGAAACTCCGCATATATAACTTGTGGTGATCCTCATAAACAATTTGGATTAAGAGATCACTCAATTAGCCTCAAAATAATTTTCATTTGATCAATAGTCAATAATGAATACAAGTCATCTATCTCTATTTATAGAAATAAGATTATAAACAAAAAGAAAATTTTTCAAATCAAATTTGACATGAGGGTTTTCCTCCCCTAACGAAACGGTCTGGTCTTAACCGGTTCAATTTAGAGTGGGAAAGACGACAGACCCTTAGTCTTGGAATTGTCGCCCACTCCGACATCTACTAGTATTTATATGAATGTTTTGTGTCATAGGGTTTAGTTTTATGTTGTTTCTGATTTTAGTTCTGAGTGGATAGCGTTGACATCCTATTTTCTCTGTCTAGAGCTGTATCTGACGTGTAGGGTGGTGCTCTGGTGTATCCCTCTCCTCCGGTGGTGATTATCCTCTCCGACTTCCACCTCCACTCTACCTCCTTGTCGACAACTACTCTTCCAGCAGCCCCACATCCTCCTCCCTTTTTCCTAGCAGCCGGTCTCCATGCATCATCCAGCTGCCCCTGTCGCCACCTTCCCTAGGATGTGACCTGCTGTCCATGTCTTCCTATCACCTACCAGCCACCCTCCCGTCAATCACTTCTCCCTCCAAGATCACCTCCCGCCATCTACAACCCTTCCACCCAATCTGCTGTCTCGTTTCCTGCCAACCTTCCAACTGGAAAACTTGTGTTCCACTTTCTCGTGTCCTGCCTTCCTTCCCACAGCTACCCTACACAACAACTGCTCCTTCCAAGCTATCCACAGACGCTGCTCCACAATCCAATGCTTGTACATCACTGCCTATTCCCATACCTGATGTCCAACAACAACACCACTGTCGTCGCCTACGCCCTAGTCGGTGTCCTATTGTTGTTTTCCCTATTTCAAGCGTCATGTTTGTAACTATTTTAATTCCAACAATAATATTTTTTTATTTTCTATTGTGATTTGGGTTAACTCCGGTAGCATTTGGTATCAGTGCTAGCCTAACCATAGTCCTATCATAGAGTTTCTTATTATTCGCGTTATCCCCCACCGAAAAATTTTCTTTCCTACCCTGAACCATGCATTCCAAAATTAAACCCCAAATTAAATTTTCTACAACTTCAATTAGTCTAATGCACCATCTTTCACCTCCCAACCTTAAACCATAGGTATGCCACCAAGAAGATACATGCCCGAGCCTACTTAAAGATTCAGCGAGAGATCTGCCAACTTTAACGTGGGTTTGCGTACATCGTTGATGAAACCCCGGAGAAGCGAGGATTTTAACCCCTTCTATAGAGAGGATTTCAGTTATAAAGAAAAAAAGATCACAATACTTTGAAATCCAGTGTCAGAGGAGGCCAGATATGGATAACGGGAGAATCTGAAGATAAAGCGTGAGATGCAGCGCCAGTTTTTGCCCGCTTACTACATACAAAATCTTCAGACCCTAGCTTCAAAAGCGGAGAGACCTTATCACCAAGCAACCACATCTTACATGCAGAGTTCAACCTAAGCATCTTACGGCTAGAATATACCCAAGATAAAACCGAAGTCGACCCCATCAGAGGAAAACTGATTCAGAGTGAAAAACAGGTAGGACCGATCCACATCCCTTAATCTATCACGGTCAGGAAGTGTTACAAGTGTCACGTATTTTGGCATGTGAAATAAGAATGCAAAACTAGGAGATTGCTTTGTTTCACTAAGCAGTGCGTCGTTGAAAAAGTGGGCAATGACTGTTGATCCATGTGAAGATGTAGACTTTAGAAAGAATTCTCAACTTGCAACCAATAAGGAACAGACATTATTGATTCCAATTGAACTCAAGAGAGGGATTCCAATTGAGGTAACCATAATTGTTCTAGAAGGTAGTAACTTCGATGTAATAAGCGTTCATGCTGAGTATGGTGCCTCGAGCTACCATTTTACACACATTGAGAGGAACATCAACAAGACTGGCCTTTGATGTCCAAATAAGTCAAGAGTTTAAAGAGTCGACATCAGGTACAAGACCACCACAGAAAAGAAATACAAATTTCCAGATGTATAGACCCCTTCCTGAGTTATCCCTATGGAGGGAGGTCCAGTCTGACAAAGGTGGGGTCATTTTGTGCTCTATCGAAAATATTACATGGAGTTATTCAAAGATTATTTTCACTCCAGCACGGGACACATAATCAGATGTCTAAACAGAAGAGATGAACCTCATTTTTATATGGACCCGAAGAACTTGATGGGGACAAAGATTCTTCAATGGGATCCATGTCTTATCAGTGAAGAAGATGACTCTCCTAAGTGGGTGCAATTAAGAGTGGTGCAGCCTGCCATAGGTGTCACCCAGAGTTTACTTCTCACATATTAATTAATCAGTTGCACGCAACCAAATACGATAAGTGGAAGAAATGGGTTACAATAGCGACGGCTGGATACCTGACTCGTGAGAATCTTCGTCTATCCACAGTTTCAGCTTAGGGGCTATCGAAGGAGGATGGGTACCTATTCTATCAAAATGTGCTTTAAAACAATAATGCCTATTTGATCAACCTACCAGGGCAGTTGAAACCGTGTAAGAAGATTCGAGTTATTCTCACCGCACATTAGATTGAACCGATTAGGGGTTACTTTGGGAAGATTTAACAGGATATATGAGGCATGCAGTCCCAAAAGAGTGGACCGATATAGATGTACGCTTGCAAGTGGAGCAAACCCCTCTGAGATTTTGGGAGGCAGTGCAGCCGAAAGTGAGATCCAGGTTCTACTAAGACGACAGTTGAAGATCCGTCTGACACGGAAGATTACAACAACTCCATCACCAGCAATGTGCAGCCAAAAGCTCCCCCAACACTCGGAGAATGACATGGGGGTTTTCCTCCCATACTGAACCGATCTGGTTTGAACCGATTCGATTGAAAGAGGGAAGAGCCAATCAGCCCTTAGTCTTGGAATTGCCACTCCTACATATATAGTAGTATTTATATGAAAGTTTCTTAGGATTTAGTTTTATGTTGTTTTTTATTTCAATTATGAGTGCACTGTCGTCAACATCCTGTTTCTGTCTAGGGTTGTATTCAATTGGAAGGTGGTGCTCCGACTGTATCTTTTTCCCTTGATGGTGATTCTCCTCTCGAACTTTCACCTCCACCCTACCTCCTTGCCACCAACTTCTCTTCTAGAAGCCCCACATCCCCCTCCTCCCCTTTTCCTAGCTGTGTCCCTGCATCATCCAATCGCCCCAGCCGCCACCTTCTTTGGGACGTGACCTGTTGTCCAACTCTTCCTATCACCCTCTCGTAATTCACTTCTCCCTCACAAATAACCTTCCTGCATCCACAACCGTTCCACCCTACCTAAAATCTCGTTTCCTACCAACCTTCCAACAGGCAACTCTGTGTTCCACCTTTCCATGTCTTGCCTTCCTTCCCACAACCACTCTACAATACAACCGCCCCTTCCCAGTCGTCCACAGACGCTGCTCCACAATCCAGCAGTCGCACATTACAGCCTATCCCAATACCTGTTGTCCAACCGCGTCACCACTGTCGTCGCCTACGCCCTAGTTCAATGTCGTGTTATTTTCCCTATTTCAAGCATCGTGTCAGTAACTCGTTTAATTCCAGTAATAATATTTAATATTTTCTATTTACTATTATGATTTGGGTTAATTCCGATATCAAAAAATTATACATATTAATGCATTCAACTCCAAATTTCCAATTTGGTTTTATAAATTTTACCAATTTCAAAGTGAATTTTGTCGCTATTTCAAATGGTGAATTTGACACGATTTGAAATAGCGTCAATAAGATTTCATATTTGTCATGGTTTTGTCAAAATAGCCTGATAAAATGATTCCAATCTAAAAGTAGATGAACCCAAGAAACACTCAAAACTATGATGAAAAACTTTTAAATTTGTTTACCGTGTTAAATCTTAACTTCAATAAGTTTATAATAAAAAAGGAAATCTCATCATGATGACTCCAATGATACCAAGAATGTCTTAATCTAAATCTAATTAAGCCTAAATAAGTCATTAGAAAACAAGACACCAAAGTGAGCAACACCTTCCCTACTTTGCCCATTGCTCACCATCTTCTCGTTTTTTCTATAGAAATCACACTTGCTCGTAGCATAAAAGTCGATGCCATCGTAAATTCAACCTCTTCGATTCCATCTCACCATGAGCTTAAACACTAATGTCTAATTGTCCCAAATTTAACCGTAGTGAGCAATTTGTACAAGAAGCTTTTATCATTCTAAAGCTTTCACAATTATTATAAAGTAAAATCATAAGCTATTCATAGCACTAGATTTGTCTCAAAAAAGAAAATATTTTGCCTCCAACAAGCAAACTATCATGAGTTTTCAAGCAGTCCAAATTTCATGTTAAATTTTTTGGGATTAACAAAATTTTTCAGAACTTCGATCGATAAGAGATCAACAATGGATTGCTAATGAGAAGAGGAACAAATGATACTAAGATTGTGCCTTAACATCACTATTCTCCATCAACCCTAATTTTGATCCCTAACTTCTAGGAATTGTTCATTGTCTAATCATTAGGATTTTTATTTAACTTTTCAATTATATTGCACTTGCGTTATTAAAAGTTTTAAAATAGTATATTTTGCATGCAGATCAGAGAATTCATCACAATCATACTACTTCCAACAAATCTACCTTGGGAAGGTCAATCAGGCCAGCAAAGGAAAGGGATCTTATAGTCACTTTTTGTATCCGATGAAGGAATGATCTAATGTGTATGTTTTTAATAAGAAAAAAGAATTATTTTAATATAATCTTGAATGAGGATCAAACCTGGTAGTAACCTAAAAAAAATATTCAAATCAATATTCTAAATATGATTGTGGTTTAAAAACCTTCCCACACCTGCCAATTGATGAAGTCCACATAAGTCAACATGCATCTTTAACCAAATAGCTATTACCCACTGCAAATTCCTAAAGAGTCAACCCTTCTCAAAGTATTTAAATCTCCTCCATCTTTCAACGACACTCGACATAATAACCTAAACAATATCTTACATTCAAATGCCCTTTTGGTAACACGTCAATAAGTGAACCCTAGAAAGAACACGCTATTAAACAATGCCCTCACTAGAAGTTCCAAGGAACGTGCCCCAACATGGGAGAAAGCAAACATGATTACTTTCTATTCAAAAGTCCCAGCAGTGGCTACCAAGAGTGCCTATTGAAAAGGGATCCTCAAATCACAACTACAACACTAAAATAATTTTTTAAAGGTTACAAGTAGTAAACCCAAAGAAAGTAGGGATGTAAACAAGAACTCTTGAAAATCTACAGTGAGTATTAAAAGTGAATCATAAGAAGGTATGATAGTAGACAATACCTCCTTCAATTTAAAAGTTTCTAGCAGAGACTTCCAAAGAAGAAGCACTTGCTTTAGTCAAAAATATCTAACAGGACCATTCATCACATGAATCTTAAGAATGGAAAGGGTCAATGAACACTAATCAACTCCACATAGTATATCGAAGTACCCAACCTCTCTAAAGTCTTTCGGGCTATTTAGCTTTGTTACAGTTTTTATGCAAAAGAACTTGATTTTCTCTTTTTCTCTAGAGGGCAACATCCCCCCTATCAACAAAAAAATTTTACCTATGACCATGCAGAATTTCAAGACTTCAAAGAATCACCTAGGGATAAGATATGGTAAGTGGTCAATCAAATTGCCTATAATCATAATATGGGTAGAATATCATAGAAATATCAAAAAAGCTCATTCTTTGGAGCTTTCAATCCAATTTCTCCAGAAAATTATTATTAATGATGATTCCTAGATCACCATATAGATTGAAAATGACATCACTAAAAGTTCATAAGCGTGGTTGCACAATCAACCATCATAAGAGTGAGAAAAAAGTTATGGAAATTAGACAAATTGGATCAAATTTTAAATTATAGTTCTATAATGAATTTGATTTCTTTTTTTTTAATAAGTTAACAATAATTTTAAATTCAAGTTAGAATAAGTTTAAACTTGCCTAATTTTCTTATAGTATATAAGTTTTACCCTTTTTTGTGGAGTTGTTTTAAGAAAATATAAATACCTATCATTGTTATATTTTGCCTACAAAAAAACTTAATTTTCTGCTATTAAAAAAATAAAAAATTAGAGGATTATATGTAAATTTACTTTGCTACTTTTTTCTGATCCTATCCAAAAACTGGAATCTCCACTTGTAACGGAAGCCGCAATTTCCAAAACTATAATAAAATTTGGAGGTTGGAAGGCCCTCTTACCATTTATCTCGACTTTTATCTCTGGTATTGTAGCAAAGCTATAGAAAGAAATCTCCCCGCATCCACTATTTGTATTTCCCTAACACTAACTACCATATTGAAATATATTGTATTTGTCTCTTGTAGATACCCATGATTGCCACTACCATCATTATTGGCTTGTCATTGTTGTTTCCTTACTACTTGTTCTGTTACAACTATTGCGGTTATATTACGCTTCATTGTATCATTGATTTTTTGTTTTAACCATAAATCAATATATATAGGAAATTTGATTGAAAGCAATACTGAAGGTGATACTTTGACGGGTGTCGAGCGGCTCTGTCGCAGACGCCAGAGGCAGAGCCGAGCAGGCGACGGGTGTCGAGCGGCTCAGTTGGATGGCTCTGTTGGACAACCTACACCTTCAAACTCCATTGAAAACAGTATTTGAAGGTTCATTACCTACAAAGGATAATGTTCGGACTGATAATCAGAAGAACCTTGCAACTCCCCATCTTCAAGAAAAATTCGATGTAGAGGCGACAACTCATACTTCACATACACTTGACCCTATTGTGGGTACTACGGTAGACAATCTTTCTACTATAGCTCTACCATCTCATCCGAATGAGCAACAATTTTCGGATGATGAATGACAGATTTACACTTCCAGAAATAAGAAGAAGAATGGAGATCTACTCGAGCTCAGGAATCTAATGGATGATATTTTGGTAACTTCGGGTAATAGTACACACCTCACCAATTTGTTAGTCGGTTCCCTTCCGTGAACTAGAGGTAGAGGCAGAACTAAATTTGGTCATCCCGATTGATCTTATATGTACCTTTTCTTCTTTGGGTTTTTTTTGTGTTGTACTATGTGGGTTGGGTGCCTACTTTTGGGCCCATTAATACAATCCTTCTCTTTAATAAAATTGCCCCTTTAAAAAAAATATATAAATAAATATATATATATATATATATATATATATACAAGTATTAGTATTTTTCGAGTAAAGAATAGATACAAAGACAGAAATAATCTATCTATAGTATGAAAATTAAATCAAGAAGTGGGTCTATGAATCAAGCAAACCTCAAACATCAATCATTAGTCACAATACAAACAAAGTAGGGAGACAAATATGAGAATGATTTATTTTTTTGTCAAAAAAGAAACGAGCAGCAGAAAAATGACAATCAACAACAAATAAATATTATACAACAAATCTAGCTAACGAAGTGGCAAGAGTGATAAATAAACCAATTTGCGAGAGTAATACAGTTGATGAGAATGCCAACAACTGTCATTGTGATAGGTGAAAGTCATTTTTTTCCTTATGATAAATGCAGTGAAGATGAAGATATGGCAACCACTCATGAAGGAATGATATGGCTATTCAAAGAAGCCAAAATGGAGATTCTAGCAAATATTGGATGGCCGAAGTCAAGATGCTTGATAACTTTCCATTGCGCATGAATAACACCGGTGACAAGATTGCCTTCATCTAATATTTTTAAAGCATAAAGCAAAATGTGATGCAAGAAGGTTCCTTTTTTCTTTAATGCGCAAATTGCAAAATGAAGCAATTATCAACTAAAATGCTAATAACTTAATAAAATATTGATATATTCAATAATAAATAATAACATATGGATTTTAAACAGCTTTTACATATTATCTTAAAATAAACTTTGTTAAAGTTTTTTTTTTTTATATAATGATGGTACTTGTTAAAAAATATATTTAAAAAAAATCATAAATTACTTGCAAAATCAAAGATCCATTTCTTACAAAACGCAAAAGAAATACTTATAAAATTGCAAAATATTATATATGATTGACTGAACTTTAAGAAAGCTCATTGCGAGTTAATTGCAGTTGCCATGTTAATAGAGGTTAAGGACGTAGTTGCTACGTAAAAGCTTTTGGGCTCGTTGAGCGAAAGAAGAATGCAGTTGCTACATGCCAAGGACATAGGCCACCAAGTTATGCAATTGATACATGCTAAGGACATAGGCCACCTCGTTGTTGAGGATGAGACCGGATGAAAGAACTTCAAAGTTTTTTCCTAGAAAATAGATCAATTAAATAAATAGTATCCTAAACCTTATACCAACAAAAATGAACCAAGCCGATGTCAGTGGGCATCTCACTCATCATGCGAGCACTCAATCGCGCAAAGCACCTGCTCCTTCTTTGCTCGTAGAGTGTGCATAAACAAGAGGTGAAGTGGACCCTCACAACATCATCTCTTTGCATGAGATGCATACTTTGCCCGACTGGAGTTTAAGACAACATGACCTGACATAGTGACATACGCAATCTAAAAATGAATGGTCAATTATAAGTGACTTAAGGGATGTTAAACAATCAATGCACCAAGAATGCTAACCAAAGGGGTATGTAAAATATCAATAAAAAAAGTGGCACAAGTTGAAGCAACTCCAAGGGAAAGCAATGCATAGATACATTAGAGAGTTTCGACATCAAGTGATAACTTTGAGATTAAATTTGAAGATGTATAAATTATGACTAGGCGTGCCACAAAGCTTTATGCATAAATTACAAATGGACTCCGTTTGTTTATAATCGGCGATCTTTGCTAGGACCATAGGATAGCAATGATCATAGAGGAAAAAGGCAATAAAACCATCAAATAAAAGATTCAACTTTCAATGAACAAAACGAAAGGAAAACAATGTAGGCAATAAAACCATATTGTCATAACAATTCCAACAATAATAACAATATTTGAATTTGAGTTCATAATAGCTTGCACAAATGGATGGAAGAATTAAAAAAATCCAAGTGGACCCTACTTCCCCTTTTCTTTTTCCTCTACATCTACTTTCCCTAAATCATGAATTTACACCTAAGGTAAGAAGTTAGGGAGGACAGCAGACTAACACCTAACTTTTCTGCAACATGAGTTTCCATTTGTTTCTCTAATAGTCCCAAATTTTGCCAATTTTATTGAAATTTGCACAAGTTGAGCTTCTCAAGGCTTTCGCAACATCCATAGCAAGATCCATAAGTAACAAAATTGCAAGTCTTTTGTCGCATTCAATTGCTCTCATAAAGACATTCACCTAAGCAATGATAATTTATCGTCATCATTTTATAATAGACCAAAACTAATGTAAAAAATTTCTAAAAATTATTACAAATATGTGAACATGTAGAAATCAATCAAAATTTTTTGTTGGTTCAAGCAATATTTAAGTTGGAGCTTCTAATTTTGATTTGCTACACTGCCGAATGCTTCAGATCCTACAAGACACATTAGTGGAGAGAAACAACACCATAATGAAAAAATAAAAATAAAGACCAGACTTAAATGATCAAGGCAGGACCATCATAAGGAGTCATAATATCCACTAAGAAGAGGAAGCAGAAAGGTAACGATCTCTCTCTCTCTATATATATATATCTGTGTGTGTGTGTGCGAGCGCGCGCGCGTTTGTGTGAGTGTGTGTGTGTCTCAACGGTTACTTTAGATTTCAAAAGTCCCTTTGAGAAGCATGTAAAAAGATATAAATAATCAACATCAATCAACCATGTAGGCACAAGTGGATCAATTGGCTTGAGAATAAGGAGACCGATTCAACTGGCTGCAAGACGTGATAACATTGCAGCCAAGAGATGATAACTATTGGGATACAATTATGAGTACCTATGTCTAATTGATACCGAAACCATTATGAAAAATAGTGTATACACAAAAGTGAACTTTTATTAATAAAGAGATAGGGTTACAACACAACACAACAACAAAAAAAACAGCACAAACACTAACAGAAATAGGAGTCTTTTTCCCCTAAGGTATATTTGAAGGGAGGTGGAGGGCACAAGAATGGTTGGTAGGGGTGGTAGCAGCAAAGAAATGTTGATGGCATCGAGGGGGAGTTACAGAAATGCAGGGACAGCAAGTACGGAGGGTAGGTGATTGGCGATAAGCAGATTGGTCGCTGGAAGGTGTTGGACAGCTGTTGACCTCATTTTTGTGAGGTCTTTTCTTCTCCTCCTTAGAGTCTAGGTTCTAGCTCTAGAAATCCCTATGGACCATCTTAGAAAACTAGAATTGAGACTCACCCTTCTAGAAGCTCCAGCCGATTCCTGTTTTCCTTTGATGTCTAGCATCTTTGGCACAAGACCATCGTCTTATAAACGAGCGGTCATGGGCTATTTTGTGAAGATTCAAGGAAAATGTTCCAAATAGGACTTCAAGCCTTAGGAAAACATCGTCACGATCTTTTTCGTCACGTGCACACACAGAATACACGAAATTCACGAATTTGCACGAAATCGGATTTCAATTAAGCCCAAAGGACGGGTGAAAATGCGAACTTCTCCGGATGACTTCCGACGACAAATTGGACTGCGCCAACGCGTCCGGGATACCCATTTTGGTAGGAAAGGACACCCATATTGCCATATTTTTGACACGAGAAAATTGGCGCGCAAGTCGATGAATTTGTCAAAACGACTTCCAACGGCGAAACGAACCTCACCGACGCGTCCGGAACGTCAATTTTGCCTAGGGAGGGCACCTATTTTGTCGCATCGTCGTGCGCGGGTAAAATGTGTTTTAATTAATATATATATATATATATATATTTATATGTATATATATATTT